>NC_091460.1:47883259-48183259 GCF_027789765.1 Dendropsophus ebraccatus
AGTTGGAAAACGCCTTCTCATTGGCCGATCCCATCTTTTTAGCTGCCCCATAAATCATTGTTTACTGACCACACATCATTCTGTGTAAACAGGGGATGTGTGGCAATATATTAGCAATATATATAGCAATGGATTTAAATAGGCGCACAAACAATACAGGGATCAGTTGTGCAGCTTAGCTGCTCAAACCTTATTCCGGTTGTGTAAAGGCATTGCAAGCGGGCACCAATCTCACTGATCAGCGCTCGTTTGCTTCATGCCACAAATAAGGCCATCTAAGGGGACCCTAAGACTTTGATTATGAACCTTGAGCTCTGCAGCACCTAAATAGTCAGTCAGCACAGGGGTTTGTTGCAATCTAAGCTATTGTAATAATAGATGCATTCCGTAACTACTGTTCAGATAAATCTGTCTGACCGCTCTGTTCTTGAAACTTTTTCGAGGAAAAAAAAAAAAGCATTAATTTCCCTCACAATCAGCTGGCACAATTTACGTTCTGTTCCAGCAGTCTGAGAATGTAGAACTGCTACGTCTTTCAGTATTGTCTGCTTAAATTTCAGGAGTCCAGACAATGGAGTGTGAATATGAATTTCCAATTACTCATTCTGCTTTTTAACTCCTGGTTTGCAAATTAGATAATATTTAAACTGATAGTTTTTTTTGCTTGGCAAACTATAAAAAGCCCTATTTTGATTAGACAATAGAAGCATGGAAAAAGATAGTGAAACATGAATAGATTAGAAAGGGAACGGAGAAATAGTGATGTTATCACTTGGTGAAACAATTAAGGTGTAGATGTCCTAAAAGAGCCGTAAATACAAAAGAAAGTAAGATATTTTCCTATAATTCTGACTTGTTTACTCAAGTACCACTGAACAGGATAATATCTTGATAGGATTGACTTATTTTCCACCTATGTGTTGTTGATGGGTGACCTTATTAAAAGAGCTGGAGTTTTGCCAGTGAGAATGTTATCGAAATTGATTGGTAAACTTGAGATAAAATTGGCATCTGACCATGTTTTATTTTCGTTCTCACCATGAAGTCAATATGTAATACTTACTGATAAGGGAACAGCAGGTCTCTTATAAAATGAGCAGTCATCGCTTAAAAGGCCTATTTCTATTTTTATATATTCCTATTTATATTCTTTTCAATTCAATTATTCTTTGGAGCTTTAAAGTGGTTGTCTCGTAAAGACAAGTTTTGTCCATATGCTCTATAAGGGGGGGACTGGCTGGTCACAGTTTTACCCAGCAACACCAGCCAAAACACAGTAAAGAATTATATAGACAGCCTTTCTCTAATAATTTTAAGGCTATGTCCACACTCACACAGTAAATAAATATTAAAACAAAGGCTGTACTTTTGAGTCAAAATAAAACGAGTGAACAGGTGACAAAAAGCAAAAGGAAAAAAAGCACATTTTACACTCAAAATGATGGTAGTATATTGCTTTTTTCTTTGCTGTGTGTAAACTGAAAGAACTGAAAGAGGATTTCTCTGAAAAATGTAAACCTTGTTATTATCACAAGGAAGAAATCCAGACCCCTTTTTCTTCATCCATTTGGAGGATTTGTATGGGCTGGTGGCTGAATACTGTATGTGCACTGCAGCTCAATAAAATATAGAAACAATCGAATGTTGGCTGTCTGTTTTTTTCTGTAATTCTAATAAAGTTGTCTGACAGACAAGGCAGACAGAAAAAAAGAGGTAGGGCAGCGGGTGGTGGAAACACAACAATCAGGTAATACTTATCCATCCTGGTCACCTGCTGGTCTCTTGTATCTCTCTGTTCCTGTGTCATCATTTTACTACTTGCTCAGCCAGTCAGAGACTGCAGAGATGTCACTGATTGGCTGAGCGGGCATTCTGAGTGGGTTGTGATGTCACAGGACCTAGAGATCCAGGACACCTGCAGTGAACCATGAGGGGTGGCACTGTGGCGGCACCAGGATAGGTAAGTATCCCTTGATAGTTATGTTACTGACACCTTCTGCCCTCTCTTTTTTTACATTTACCCAGAGTACCCCTTTAAAGGGTGTATAACAAAAACTAGAGTGATAGGTGGTTTCTAAGTAACAATATGATGGTAAATGCCTTGTCATTTCTAATAATGGCTACCACAATTATGTACAGCAAAAGTCCAGAGACTTTAATTGGGGGGGAAAAAGTTGTGTATCCCTCTTACCTCCGGCATATAATTAAACTTGGATGTAAATAAGTTGTATATTGAATCTCTCTTTAGTAGTGATCCAAGAACTGATCTGAACAGTTGCGGGAATGTCAGATGTCTGCATTATGCAGGGACAGGGGGGAGCCAGACCACAGTTTTAGAATTGCTGAGGTAAACCCTATGGCATTCTGATAATGTAATAACAGCTCGGGAAATGATCAGGGGTGACCTCAGCCAGTCATTCCTCTGTTATTAGATAATTCACTCTACTACTGTCATTATTACTAGTATACTAATGCTGCCTGTTTTTGCATGTTCTCATCATATGATTTTAGTTTATCTTTCACACACAGCATAGCAGTACTGAGGACTTCCTAATTGCCACAGAGACGCTACCTCCAATAGGTGGCACTAGAGAGTTGACTCCTTTTCTTCTGAAGAAGAACTAGTTTTCATTGCATTGCATGCCCCACCTCAGCTTAGCATTACTTTAATTTAACATGTAATTTTGACATGTTTTAGATACTGTATATTAAAAATGTTCAGACTCCCACTAATAGCTAGAACAATCAGGAAGAAACACTTGCCAAAGCACTTCTATCCCCATTCTGTCTTTGTTGCAGGAGACAGGTTCCATAGACTTTCAATAGGATCTGTCCCCTGCTGCGAGGACAAAGCTGGGAGAAAAGGCATTAAGTGAGCGTTTTTTTTCCCTTCTTTAGCAATCAGTGGGGGTCCGAACACCCAGATCTGAACTGATGAAAACTTTTTAAAATCTCAAGAGAGAGGACTCTAACAGCATCCATAGCATAATCAAATTCTAAGCTTTTATATACATCATCAGGTACAGCAAATGCAATGTTTTGCCACAAGGGGGGTCTTTATCAAACATTTTTGATAAAGACCCCCTGGGATTTATGTTGTTGGATTACTCTTTTTTTTTACGTCTGCATGCCCACATTCGGGAGTGTGGGCTTCCCTTTGTGCATTCAACCTGTAAAAATTGGTCAGATTGAACCCTTGGTAGATTATTCCTCCGTGCTCTTGAACTTAACGCTCTTTTGGATATTTTAAAACATGTCAAAAGTTTTTTGTTTTTTTTTTACATACTCATACATATGTCCATAGCCACCACTAGGTTGAGCTATCACTCATGCGCCAGGGAGCTAGGAGAATGAAGGAATGAAAAGGGACTGTGCTGGGACAGGTAATTGGGAGGGGGGGGGGGGGGTTGTTTACAGGATCCATGGGAACCTGTACCGTTTTTTGCTATGGGGACCCATGAATCATAGCTATACTTCTACTTATGATACTTACCTCTAATCCAGTGCTTAGGAGCGAAGACTCTGTAATTTGTTTGTTTGTTTGCAATGCTCCCATAACCACATTAGCAATGACTGATGAAGTCATAAATGGATGCTGATATGGTAACATAATTGCTACAGGATTGAAACACCAGAGTGGGTAGTCTGGTACAGACTATTACATCTACAGGGAGGCGAGTGGAGAGGCATACATTGTATGCCTCACTTTATACTACTTTCAGAAGCAGGGACTTTTGTCTTTGACAGGAGACCCTGCTCATTTATGTAAATCATAGTGCTTAAGGCCAATTCATTTTCTTTAGAAAACTCATAAAAAAAACTTGTTTCATTCTGAATTGATATTCTCACGACAAATAGGAAAAGAAGTTTAGTGCAGGGCCATCTTCCACCATACCAGTTGCATCTATAGTTTGTACACCATTTTGTACAGAACTCATTTCCCACAAAATTTCAGTTCAGTTAGAATTGACTGTATTGGTTGTGTTTCTGTTTCCTATACAAACTGAGAGACCCTGAAATATGGTGCAGGAACATACCCTTACCCTGTCATGTCTTGGATGTGGCTACTCCAATAGTAAAGTAAACTATTACGTCTGACTATTACTATAGTATGTTTCTGTAAAATATACTTTGAGTATATGTATAAGAATAGGTAATGATTGGCAATACATATAGCGAATAATAAACAGTGTACACAAAACTATTGTTAAGAAAATGTCATACACTTCCTCTATGGGGACCGAGAGATATATAGTGATTGTATTTTAGCGTGTAAAGCATTCTGTCAATTGATGTAATGACACGTGAATTTAATGTGTTTATGCAGCGACTGTTTATTTCATTATGAGGGGGTAGATACTTTCAATGTCGTAACCCATTTTCATGGTTAGAGTGATTTATTTGAGCAATCTACAGGGTTCATGTATTTGCACTGGGTCATTAATTACTATGATTTTTTATGCTTGCTATTTCAATATCAAATCAATATCGGCTTGTAACTATACATTTTTATATAGCTAAAGAAAATGTAAACAATTCACGCTACTAAATTATCTCCCGGTGCTTTATAGTTTTGTGTTAATTAATGGAGTCATAGAAATTATTATCTTTTTAAATGCACATTTCTGGCTAGAAGATTATGCTTTGGCATTAATTATGTGCAATGAGTTATGTTATGTAATATATCACATGCTGGTCCGTAGCTTACTATCCATACAATATTTATTTATTAAAAAAAAAAAAAAAAAAAGAACATACATTATGTAGAAAGTAGATTACTGTTAAATAGGGGGGATTTGTTGTAACATACTGGTGCTACACATATGCATCACTGTATATACTTCATAGAAATTACAACAAACAGAAGATGATACCGACCAAACAGGCATCACAACCCATTGTATATTTTGACCTTTGCTAATCTTTGGCTAAGTTCACACCCAGCAAAATACCATATTTTTTGCTTTATAAAACGCACCTGATGATAAGACGCTCCTAAGTTTTAAGGGGGGGGGTAGGAAAAAGCTGTTCAGTGCCCACTGCCAACACTACACAGTAAATAGCGTTTGCCTGTGTTCATTTGGTAGCGGTGGCGTAAAAAGGAGCAGTGATGAGTAAACGTTGCAATGATCGGTTCGGATCCCCAGCACGAACATAAAATAAAAATTTTTGTTCGCAGATTATTCAGGAACAAATAACAAATGTACAGTAGAAGCGTACGTTTCAATCTTCACACATGCATACAGATTATGAGGTGTAAATTACGCCATTGCATATGTTGGCAAGTTTGAATGTGTTCCAAAATTATTGTTGTAACCATTCCGATCGTCAAACAAATTTATTGTGCCCGGCGAACACAAACAATAAGCGTCATGTTCGTAAAAACATTCGAACATTTACGAACATGTTCATTCATCACTAAAAAGTAGCTGAGCAGCAGTTACAGGTCATTTCTAGTAAAGAAATTAGTACAGTAGTCCTTAAGGTTACAATATTTCCAACATACGATACACCCTTCTGGCCCATGATATCTTGAGACCAGGCTCAACATACAATGTTACAGATAGTGATGAGCGAATACTGTTCGTTCGAATAGATATTCGATTGAATAGTAAGGTATTCGACCTATCAAATAGTTAGCCGAATATTCGATAAATATTCGCTAAGCGTTCAAATCCCCCAGCTTCCGTGGTGGTCGAATAGATGCCTTTCAATAATCAAATACTTGTTCCCATTGACTTTAATGGGATCGAATATTCTAATATTTGGGAGATATTCGTACGAATATCGAATATTCGAATATTTCACTATTCGCTCATCACTAGTTACAGACAGTCAGGATCTGCGGCACATGTGAATAGCTAGATGATTGACTAAGAAAAGACATTTTACTGTTAAAACCCCAGTATTACTGAAGGGCATGCACCGTTGGGCCGTGGCTAGTAGTGTCTCCCTACACTACAGTGTGATACTTTGTGTTCTGTGCTCAGTGTCACACTGGCCCACCAGACAACCAGAGGATCCTCCAGTGGGATCCCAGCTTTAGAACCCGCAATAACACTGACTGTCATGTTGTTTCTCACTGGTTTCTCACTTCATTGGTGGGCCCCCTGAATCATTTTCTCTGGGGGGCCCCAGATACCCCAAACCGACACTGTCTGTGCTTCTCTTTACCTGTGTCAGGATGAGCTGCTCTCTTGGGCACTATGGGAGAGGCCCAGGAAGCTATATTTAATTTTTCTGGGACCCTGTGTGATCTGTACAGGACCCTAAAAACGATCTGCTTCTCTAGATAGAAAGTGATTTGCAGCTTCCAGTAGCTGTTTTTGACTGCTGTATGTAAGGATTTGTCGTATACATATTAGTTATCTGCATATTTTTCATTAAATATTAAATAAAAACATTTGGAATGATGAGGTTTCCATAGAGTTGTGGACTCGGAATACTTTATTTTCAACATACAATGGTTGTCCTGCAAACAATTAATATTGTAACCTTAGGGACCACTGTAGTTGCATTTCCATTTGGTGAGAGACGCTGTGCTTAGATACAGCAGAAGATAAGTGTCAGCAGTCACTGCCAACAACTTTTTTTTAGCGTTAGGTTACTAGTTATTTTTGCAGATTATTCCAGTCTCCACAATGTAATGATGAACTTGATCTCCACTACTAAGTTCTTAAGAGAGTTCAAGAGAGCTCCCAAGCCCATGCTCCACTGAGAACTGAACAGTACTGACTGTTCTATTAACAGTCTAAGGATTTCATTGTAGTCAATGAACTGTTAAGGGAGTGGTCACCGCTAATGTTGTCAGTGGGGCATGAACCTAGGATGTAGAGATGAGCGAGGCGGATCTGGTGAATCAAGATTAGCTGCAAATCGAGATGTCAATTGGCTTTGTTCTGCAAAGCGAATTCCCGCTGATTCGTTAAGGAAATTTGCCAAAAATAAAACGGCGTCTGCATATGTTTTCTGAAGCATCACTGGGTGGGAGAAAGGTATTAACCTTAATCCCTAGCATCCGTCCAATCAGCTGCAGGCCCCTCTGTGGTGTCAGCACATTACCCTCACCCTCTATATAAGGCGGTTCGGTCCAGTCGGCTGTGTGTGGAGGAGAGAGCAGGATGGTAGCAGGCAGTTAGAGCAGAGCAGAGTGAGACTAGCAGAGTGATATAGAGACAAAGAGGAAAGGAAAGGTGGAAATTGGATGATTGACCGGCTAATTGACATCTTTTTTAAATTGTGATTTTCTGATTTATGACACTTTTACAACAACATGCTAGGGATACATTAGCATTTCTGGTGCCAGAATTAATAGCATCAAAGGTAGAGAATGGGGTGCCTAAGAAAATAAAAAAACGTTTTGTCATTGGTGGATGTCACAGGTCTAGAATAAGAGATATTTGATTGGTGTAAACCTTAATTTGCTAAAAGCAAGTGTAAGAAGAATTTTGAGCAGTAAAAATGTGCAGTTTATTAGGTTTGGTGAAACTCTACCACCCTGTCCACATTGAATGAAGTAAAACACCTTTCTCTTAATAAATGTTTTTAGATGGTGTAGGTAAGAGGACAAACAAGGACAATGAAAGAAAGACAAGTTCGTGTTAACACAATAATTTTTCCATGGTAAAGTGGAACCGTCCTATGAACAACGTCAATGTTAAAAGGATCCATTATTACTATATATTTCTTTTCCACTTTGTGTCCTTTGATCCTCCTATTCTTATAACAAAGCATCTACAATTATTCTCATGTGCAGCAATTTGTTTTTGTCTTGGTTTGTTCCCTGCCAATTGAAGGTTTTTTACTGCGGTCATTCCAAAATGTCACCGGCTCCATTGGCCAAGCAAACACATCTGCAATGGAGATGAACACTGCACGCAATACCCGGCATTAATGTCACAATGCACTTTATAGAAATACAAATGACTGCAAATTTGAACAAAGTGAATAATTCACCAATCTCTTCTGTTAAAGTCCACAATAAAAGAACAAGCTTTTCTAATTTACAGAATCTCCGACTTTTTTTGTGTTGTTCCTTAACAATGTGCTCAGTTTATAAAGATTTATTATTCTTGAAAAAAAAAAGTGCTAGCATCTCCATCCCGAGTCTATTCACAGTGATTTGCATTTGAATACCCAACTAATTGTTAAAAATTAACAATTAGAAGAACAATATGTAGAAGAAAATACTGGCATTGGTGACTGGCTCCTGAGACTATGGGATGCATTCAGGAGTTATTTATGTAATTGAATTGAAAAAGGACAAAAGAATACAATTCTGCATGTTCTGGCAGTCACACAAATGCATTACAAGAAATGACTGCTGGTACCTCGTCGTCCTCAAACTCTTTCTTTTCTCCTAAGTTTCTTTCAATATGGCAGAATATTCTGGATGTTTTGATATATATTTTACGATCTAAAAACACAAGTTTGACAAATAATTGTAATCAATTTCTTAATTAAAACTCTTTATTCTGGATAATGCCTACTTGTTGGGATTGTTTTACACGGACACACCTGTTTTAGATGTGAGTAGATAGGTGTAAGGTGTAAGAAACAGTAAGTAACTTGTAAGTTAATTGATTTTTTAGCGAATGACAAGTGCTGATTTTTTCTTTTAAATGATAGGCATTTAGACGTGAAGAAATATTGCTGTGATAAGTCGTTAATGTGATCATAATTGCGTTCGTGAATATTCATGATTACATTGAGTGTTTAAACTGAAAGATTTAAAGTAACACTGTCACCCCCTTTTTGCATTATGACTTCTCTACACAGGTTTGAAGGGTAAATTTTGCAGTTTTCATACCGTATTTTATATCATACTTCATGGTGCTTGTAAAAAGTGATCTTTTATCATCTGCAAATTGTGTTACCTGGGCGGGGCTTCACGGGTGCAGTGTCACTTAGCCCCGCCCACATAACCACCATAGACCGGTCCCAATAGGACATCATTGACACATAGGCCACGCCCCTCAGCTGCCATTGAAAGGGCCGGCCTAAAAGTCTATGTAACAATGATGTCATAGAGGGGCAGGGCTACAGTGGCAATGTGGGAGGGGCTAAGTGGTGCTTAGCCCGCGAAGCCCTACCCAGGTAGCACAATCTGCAGATGATAAAAGATCACTTTTTATAAGCACCATGACATATGATATAAAATAAGATATGAAAAATTTACCCTTTACACCTGTGTAAAGAAGTCATAATGCAAAAAGCGGGTGACAGTGTCACTTTAAGAACAATAAGCAATGATTTTGAGGTCAGCTGAAAAGATGCGATCAGCGACATACGAGCGATTTTTTTTGTTCGTAGTTTGAACGCATTTACACCAGAAGATTATCGCTTAAGTTTGAATAATATAACAATTTTTTTTTAGCACGATAATCAGCCCAAGTAAAAGGCCCTTAAGACTAGACATGGTGGTTACTCCAGAATGAGCAGGCTTTGTGTTACTGCTTTCCACTTTGGCTAGAGTTGAGGAGCTTGCCTGGCCTGAGACCTTAGCTGGTTTGGTGATTTATTCTCTGGCAAAGCTCCAGGCACAACTGAAATAGATGCAATAAATTCTCAATGTATTGTAGTAGCATTTTTTTTTTTTTGCTGTGATTGGTAATTGGTAAAAATTGTATGAAAAATTATATTGTATAAAAAGGTTTCTGTATCTTTTAATTTAACAAATATTTTCCTAACCAAAAAAAAAGCAAAAAAAAAAAAGAACAGAAAATGTTCACAGAATGTGAGTTTGCTTTTTCTAACATTGGCAAAGTGGTGAATATTATTACAGCAAAATAACTCAAACTCAAAGTAAACATAACTGCTAACATCCTCCCATTAAGGGACATTAGAAGAGCTCAAAGAACCTTACCCAACAAAAGGCAAATGACAGACGATTCTCTTGTAATGTCTTCTGATGTCTGCATGTAAAATACTTCTGTGCTGACTGATGGAGTAGAGAATGAAGATATAAACTGCTTGTATATCCATTCATGTACAGAAATAAATTACAAGACAAATGACAACAATGGCAATGGGTACAGTATGTTCATTTATTTTGTAAATTTTGCATTCAAAGTTCAAAAACAATGAAAAATTTTTGCTTCAAGACCATAGCTTAAAGAGGTATTCCAGGAAAAATCTACTGTGGATAGGGGAAAAGTAGAAGATCTCGGGGGGTCTGACCTTTGTACCCTCCGCGGATCTCCATATCGGGCCCCAGCTTCTGTGTAATGAATAGAGCCGGGGGTACCGCACATGACACGCGGCTCTATTCACACCTATGGAACCGTCAAAAAGAGGTGAGTAGAGTGTTCTTCCAGTGTACTCAGATCTTTCCATAGGAATGAATGTAGCTGTGGGTCACGTGCCTTATCCGTGGCTCTATTCAATACTCAGAAGCCACGGCCCGATACAGAGATTGATGGGGGGGGGGGGGTAAGGAGGACTGACTGAATATAAAAATCCCGTGTGGAAATAATAAATAATTCATATAATGCCGATGCTCCCAGTTTGGAAATGACTGCTCAGCCAGTAAGTAACTGGGGCAAGACACTGCTGCGGTCACTTACTGGCTGAGCGAGTACTGTACTTCCCACCAAGATGTGACGATGCAGCAAGCCAAAGAAACAGGAGAATACCGGCTTAGAGTAATCTGATGACACAGTGCTGCTGGGGCACAGGGATGGGTAGGTATAAATTCTTTATTATGTTCCCCCCACCACCTGCCCACAGAGGGTTTTTAGATTTGGCCAGAGTTCTCCTTTAACTCTGTGGTGGTCTTCTGCTGCTGTAGCCCATCCGCCTCAAAGTTGGACGTACTGTGCGTTTAGAGATGCTCTTCTGCCTACCTTGGTTGTAATGGTTGGCTATTTGTGTCACTGTTGCCTTTCTATCAGCTCGAACCAGTCTGCCCATTCTCCTCTGACCTCTGGCATCAACAAGGCATTTCCGCCCACAGAACTGCCGCTCACTGGATGTTTTTTCTTCTTTGGACCATTCTCTGTAAACCCTAGAGATGGTTGTGCGTGAAAATCCCAGTAGATCAGCAGTTTCTGAAATACTCAGACCAGCCCTTCTGGCACCAACAACCATGCCACGTTCAAAGGCCTCAAATCACCTTTCTTCCCCATAATGATGCTCGGTTTGAACTGCAGAAGATTGTCTTGACCATGTCTACATGCCTAAATGCACCGCCATGTGATTGGCTGATTAGAAATTAAGTGGTAACGTGCAGTTGGACAGGTGTACCTAATAAAGTGGCCGGTGAGTGTATATTCTGAAGTAAATGTAAAATAGTGCCTGGTAAAAAAAATAAACATTTGGAAACATCTACGCTAGATTTATATCACCATCCACATCAATGTTTACCTATAAACACACAAAATATTACAAAAGTTCTATCTTGATAGTAAGAAAGATTATATTGCTGTGTTTGGTGATTTAGACAGTTGCCCTGATAATATTGTACATGAACAGGATGTGATGTCATTGGATCCTCTTGCTAGTGCTGTCTCATGTCTCAAGCCTGTAATTTACATAGTTACATAGTACAGTAAAAGCCGCATGCCCAGAAGGTTCAACCAAGAAATTTCAAACATTAAATTCCCAGATACCTCAATTACCTTGGATCTATTTAAAGATTTTCTTTACACTTAGTCAACCTTTTTGTAAATGCCTTGTTGGGACACATAGATTTGTCAGAGCGTGATCCCCAGTAAGGTCTGTCACTGAAGATATGGGACCAGAAGCATTAGCAGTTAGCAGGAAACACAAGCAAAAGGCTGCAGGACACCAGGGGAGAATAGGTAAGTATAAACAAATTATTTTTACGTTGACAACAACCATCAGCCACAATCCTCTACATGTAGAAATGGAAGGCCGGCGGACAGTGATTTTTAAACATGTTTAAAAGGCAATAATCAGCTGATGATCAGCTCTTCAGGTTATTGTAGTCTCTATTAAACAAAGCAGTAATCTGCTGGATTGGCCTAATCAGGCATATTATCGATCAGCCCAATAGGACCCTTAATCTGCTCCATTTTAACCAATGATAAGTTCTTTCTTGGGGAACCAACAATCTCAAAAAGTTTGTCCAAGCTTGATAACCTCTTCATCTTCCATACATAAATCTTAAAACAATATCCTGTGTAAACTGTCTGAATAAAGTTCAAAGTTTAGAAAAATAAAACAAGAATCTGACAGACTTTGTGCTGCTAATAATAATTACGCTTCACAGAAAATAAGCATTTTTGAGATTTTGGTTAAGTTATTCTTTGAAAATAGCAATTTTCTTCCCTTTACTGTTGACATAAATATATCACAGTGTCAAAGTCAATTCCATATTCTCACTAATTTAGCAGGAAGGGCACTGTTGTTAATAATTACTATTGTCACAGATTTCCATGCCATGAAAATGGACTAATTGACTTGTTTTATATCTAGTTTATGGTCTGTATTAGTAATATTATTACAGACTTCATTTATTAAACTAGATACTTAGGATTTCTTAGCAAAAACTTTATGAATATCTTCACTATTGAAATTTTTATATCTACAATGTAGATCGACGGAAGAAAGATACACAGATATAAAAGAGAGACATACAGAATGATAACATAGATAGATAGATAGATAGATAGATAGATAGATAGATAGCCCAGAGTTTCATAATAATAATAATAATAATAATAATAATAATAACAATAATAATAATAATAATAATAATAATAATAATAATAATAATAATAATAATCTTGTTATAGATATCTCCCGATTCAGGGTAAGAAGCCCTATTGCACACTACCTTTAATTAAGTTAGCAAAAAGTTGCAAGCATGTCCACTTTGAGGGTATGTTAACACAATATAGATATGTCATATGTACATCTGGGGTTGCTCAGTTTAAGTCTGAGAGGCCTCAGCAAGTGGTGACTAGTCCCAACAACTAGCTAGGGACCTTGGAGCCTTGGTTAGGTACAACTGCGGTCCGGCTTTCTCCTGGCTCTGAACTCCTCCATTGTGTGTGGGGAGAGTTCAGAGGCAAAAGAGAACAGCAGCACTGCCAGAAAAAAGTAAACACAAGCACATAAACCTATTCCTACCCTTATCATCCCCTGTACATTGCTACTGTATCGAATACTCACCTCTATTCATTATTGCTATAACTAGTAGACATCCCTGTCCCTGTTGCTCTACCTGATAATCTATCCTGTCCCTTATTGTTGTACCTGATAGTCTCCATTATCCCTATTACTATACCTATAGTCACCCCTGTTACTGTACCTGATAGTCATCACTGTCTCTTTGCTCATTTTAGGATACCTAATCTTTGTTCCTGTTTGTGTATCTGATTGCCTCTCTTGTTACTGTACCTGATTGTTGTAAAAAATTTTTTTAAAAAGTTGCTAATTTTTTAAGCCCTATAATATCCTAAAAAGTAAAAGAACCTTTACTAAATAATGTCAACCTATTGTAGATATATTGTAAATTTGAATTATTATGTAATTTGTAATTTGTGTTGTATCACTATCTTTCGTACTTGCAGGGATTTTGCAAACCTAGAGAAATGCACATTTTTAAATTTTTATAACATTTTCAAGTTTTTCACAAAGAAAAGGTTAATGTACAAAATTTCCTACTAATATTAAGTATGTTCTGTCACATGAAAACAATATCAAAATCGCTTGGATAAGTTAAAGGAAAACTATCAGCAGGTTAGAAGCTGACCTGCTGATATCTCCACATAGGACCTGGGGCACAGAGGATAAAGGTAAGTTTTTTCTCTTTATCCTCATGGCTGTTCTTGTGCTATTAGCAGTTTAATACACATGCTAATTAGGTGTTTTAGTTCACTGAGGGGCGGGACTACACATAGGAATAATAATGCATGCGTACTAAGTGGCTGTTACATTGTATTACAGTATATTGTTATGGAAACACGTTACAAAGATCATGTTTACTGAGCTGAAATTATATGACAATGTAATAGTGTTTTGTATGGAGTTTAGTAAACACTTTACCCATATGACACATTTGCTGGATATCTTTATGACCTTCTTGCATAAATATCCATCTCCAATTGTTACAAAACAGTTAATGCAGTTGCAATGCTTTTATTGGGAAATTCTTTGGTGATCCGCGAGCCAGAAACGAATCAGAAGTCAAATAATCAAATCATGAATGGAACGTGAGACATTCATGTTTATAACAAGCAGTTTTAAAATATATTTGTGTAGACAGAGACATTATACCATTAGGCGTGTAGAAATCTGAGGACATGTTTGCTAAACTTTCACTGTTCCCAAAGGAATATGCTATGACCACCAGTGTCTAGTAACGTCTATGGCTTCCATATTTCAAAAAGCCATTAGCTGCAATTTAAGGAGTTGTGCCCCTACGAGCACCTGTAGCCACCCTCCCCACCAACAATAATTAAATAAATTATGATCCTGTCCCCATAAAAAAATAAAAGCATATAGATGCACTCATTGACCCCCCACTAATGGTTTGACACCTTTTTCTGCTTTTCTTTTTACTTTTCTACTTTTAGAAATGATCCCAGTTTCACATCATGTCACCCAGAGTGGAAAGTATATCTCCCAGCATGCATTGCCCCAACTGTC
This sequence comes from Dendropsophus ebraccatus, assembly GCF_027789765.1. Lineage (NCBI taxonomy): Eukaryota > Metazoa > Chordata > Amphibia > Anura > Hylidae > Dendropsophus > Dendropsophus ebraccatus. The sequence goes on from NC_091460.1 coordinate 47,897,876, forward strand.
TGGTACTCACTCACCACTTTCTCGTTATGCTTCTGCTTTTGCTAATTGTCTACTAATTGTCTAAATGTCATCTGTTATTTTAATCCTTGCACATATAGACTGTCACCATGGTTAGGGCCACCCTTTTAAGGAGGTTGTTCCCCCCCAAAAGTCAAACGGGGGGATAATTATGAGAGCATCAAGTGCGCATTCCCCTCTCTTTGTCTGATGTCCCTGTTCTAACCGCTATCACCACTTGAATACATAGTATTGTTAGTTTGTTTTCAGTACACCTAATTTGTTTTGTTTAGTGTTTGTATGCCAAAAGAGCTGTCTTTTAATGCATTTCCAGTAAAAGGTATGTTTTATTTGCATCATATTCTACTGTGCTCAATTAGTCCGTGATTGTTTGAGATTGTCCTTGGATCACTGGGATACATATATATTTGGGGTACCGACACCCTAATCTTCTCCGTTCTTGTGTCCTTATGTCTGCATAGCATGCCAAAAGTCTTTATAAATAACAGTAACATGTTAATATCCCTATAAATGAACAGACTGTTCATGTAACTCGTGGACATACTGGTTCCTCCAGAGTCATAGATGCTATTCGTAACTCCTTGTCACTGTAATAGTATAGGTTCCTGCAATAGCACCCCCAAATTAGTTAAGAATTCCATAAAGTTTATATAAAAAGATGGAAATATAGCATGATTCTCCCTCATTATTAAAAGTTAACATAACACACGTGACCATTAAATAGTATCATATACCTCTACGTGATTATCTTACTGTTATTCTCCTCGGGGGAGAGCTCCAATGTCTATTGTATCCTCTGTAGTAAAAGGCTTTAATTTATGTAAGTGCTATAAATTCCCAGCTTGTAATGCTAAGTCTGAACATCTCTACAGGAGATGCTATCACTATAATAATAATTATTGAAATAATACTAATATGGTAGCGAGCGAGGCTGAATGGAGTATTTCCTACAGATAAATGTCTTGGTTTTTCCTATCCAGGGTTTCTTCTCATGCAGCAATCTTATTCTTTATTGTTTGACTAACATAACGCTGCTCCTGGAAGTAATTATCTTGTCCCTGCGAAACACTATGGGAGTTAATTTATTATTTAGCTATGGAAGGTAGGTGGTTTTACAAGGCATCTTGGGTATTTGTCATAATTCGGGATCGTCCGCTAGGTTGCACAATTACGCTCGTATTCAGCGTTCTTTGGCTAGGGGTTGGCCGGCGAGATATACTGCATGGTAAATTATTATAATAGTGTCTGCTCTTTTTAATGTGCAGTAATGTACATTATGGACTACATCTTGGCAAGTCTAACATCATAGACTCTGTTAAACGTTTATAGATTAAGCCGAAACATTATTAACACAGCATTATGTCACTATAGAAACAGCTAATATTATTGCTCTTGATACTGGCTCAGCAGTTATGTGTACTTAGACTGGAGATTGCTTCTAAAAAGGCAATTGTTTACAAATCTGCGGTGAAATATAATTACCGTTACGGCACATCTTGGTTTGTTGATTTCATTATATTTCTTAATTCAGTTTGGAAAATAAGGATTGTTCAGATAATTCATATCTCACGTCTGAGGTGTTTAACCCGGCAAACACAGACTTAGCGGAATAAAATAGGAGGTATAAAAAAAAACTTGCTACGATTATTGGTGCTAGTTATCAGAGCCATTATAGAAGAATCATTGTATAGAGAAGTGATGGTTAAGTGTAGATCGGGTTTTTGGGGCCAATTATGGATATGGCCAGGGATAGTTTAAAGTGACTCTGTACCCCCAATATGACCCCCCCACACACACACACCAACCGCTTGTACCATCAGATAGCTGCTTTTAATCCAAGATCTGTCCTGGGGTCCGTTCGGCAGGTGATGCAGTTATTGTCCTAAAAAACAACTTTTAAACTGGCAGCCCTGTGTCAAACTGCCGTGGCCTAGAGTGTGTGCATTAGGTTGGCAAAACCTCTCTGTCCCTGGAATGCTCCAGGCAGATTGTCTCCTATTCATTACTTGTGTCAGCACCTCACATGGGCTGGATTCTTAAGGCACCTGTGCAATGTTCAGACAGGAGAAAATGTTCTAGGGGCATTCCTAATGATTAAGAGGGTGGGGAGGAGCCATGGCGGTTTGACGCAGGGCTGCCAGTTTAAAAGATGTTTTTAGGACAATAACTGCATCACCTGCCGAATGGACAACAGGACAGATCTTGAATAAAAGCAGCTATCTGAAGGTACAAGTGGTTTGGGGGGGGACAGATTGTGGGTACAGAGTCACTTTAATGTCAATAGCTACAGCAAATGGCATGTATAGTAATACAGTGATTGGGGTTGAAGATAGATGTGTAGGGTAGGAATTTTTTGGTGTTTTTGTTCAGTTTAAATAGTTTACTATTTCATGTTCTCTTCACTTATGGTGGCGTAGAAAATTTACTGGTTGCAGACACTTTGAAAGGCACAATACACTTTTCTTTACAAGAATTTCAAGAAACACAAGATAGAACTTAATTCACAAATCTTAAAGGGAAACTAAAGCCCCTAGTAAACGAGCCAATCAGGAGGAGCAAAGTAGCGCCTACCTGTGAGATCAGCGCTCACTTTCTGCTCGCTGCCAGTGCTATTACATGCTCAGACAGCCAGTAAAGATTGTCCGGGGAGCCCATAGGGATAGCAGCAGTCTTCTGCTGCCGCTGCTCCTGTTGCACGGCGCAAGGTCCAGCAGACCATTATTAACATTAAAAAATCTTTTAACATGTTAAAAGACAAGGATCAGCCGACACTGTGCATGTTGGCTGATCGTTGCCTTTTAACAGGAACTATTACACCAAGTGATTATTGTCTGAAGTGGTTAACCTGCTGTTATGTCATTATAGCCCATGTGGGGCTGAGAATGTACTGTAGGTAATTTTCTTACCTTGATTCTCAACACCGTTTCCAGGTTTATTTTATACGCAAATCTGGCATTTGGATGCAATGAGGGTGGGACTACTAGCCTGCCCTCCTACTGAATATTGGGATGGTGCTCTGCAGTGGCATAGCTGAGGCAGATTAATGTATTGACACCACTTTTAATCCATAGGTATTAATATAGAGAAGATTTTCTATTTGCAGTTATAATAGCTTACATTCTACTAGGAAGACTTTCTACAAGATTTTGGAGTGTGCCTACGAGAATTTTTGTCTATTTGATCACAAGAGCATTTATAAGGTCAGATATTTAGATTGGATAAGAGGGCTTGGCTCACAATCATTATTCTAATTAAAGCCAAAAGTGTTCAATTGGGTTGCACACAAAACTCTACTTTCAGGATCTTGCTTTGTTTACCGGGAAATGGCCTTCCATGAACGGTTGCCACAAGTTGGAAGCATACAATTGCTCAAAATGCTTTGGTATGCTGAAACGAGTTTTCCCTTTACTGGAACTAAGGCTGACCCCTGAAAAACATCTCCATAGCATTATCCTTCCACCACAAAACTTTACAGCTGGCAAAATGAAGTCAGGCATTCACCAAAACATCAGACACCGGATGATCCATCCCTCCACACAATGTTTCCAGTTATTCCATCCAGTGGCAGCGCTTTATACCATGCCATCTGGTGGTTGGCATTGTGCTTGCATGCAGCTGATCAGCCATGTAAACCCATGACATGAATATCTGCCATCACCATTTAGGATGTCTATGGTGTTTTCATTGCATTTCTATGTACAAACAGATGCAGAAATCTATTGTACTTCTACACCAATCAATCAGCGTTTCCCCATAATTTGGAAGCCGATATCTGTGGTGTATATATGTATGGTGTTTAGGGCTATACATATAAAAAAGACGTTTAAACGGAATTATATTTATTTTTTATTTTTATTTTTTGGAGTGAAACAATGAAGCTAAAAAAGCACAAAGATAACAAAATTTAAATCACTTTATATTCATATTCATTAAAATGCAAATGTTAGTCGCGGAACAGAACAAAGATACAAATAACTGGAAGTCATTGTGAGGAATGCAACAGATGTTGTTTAAGAATATAGCTGATGTCCCCTTATTCGTGTCTCTTCCAGGGCTGCCTAATTGAAGAGATGATCACTAGATGTTTACATCTCTGGGAATGTTTGCACACATTTTAGAAGAAAAAAAATCATATATCCTGCACTATAATACTGTCAAACACATGAGCATGAAAAAGAAGAAGTGCCTTAAAAATCAAGATTTTTTTTTCCTGTTTGCTTTTTTTTTTCTTCCTTCCCCGCTGCATCAAATTCCTCAACACAGCATCAAATGATTAAACTAGAAGAAGCATGAAGTGAAAAAAACCACTCGAGTCCACGTGTTCAACATATATCCGATAAAAAAAATCAAATTATATTTATCAATAGTTTCCATTATCTCTCAAGCATCAACACGTAAGGCTGGAAAACCCATGATTTATGTTCTATTTGTAAAAAAACATCTGCAGAATAAAATGAGTCTCTTGACGCCAGAATTGTCATCATTGATGACTCTAGAAAATGAGCAATACATAATTTCTTGGCTCCCTTGTGCATCTGAAACAGATTGCTAAATGAAACACTGGAGGAGATTACATATGGCAAGGCAGACTAGCTTTGTATATGAGCGCATGCAGGTGGTTGCTGTGTAATAGTTTTAAGGAACAGGACATAACTTATTTAAGGGACATTTGTGCACAAAAAGTACTCATTGTTAAACAGTAATGTCTTCCCCACAGAACTCATCCTGACAGAGTCTCAGCTATTTTTTTCCACTTTAGGATCATTAATGGTCTACAGAGCTTGGGGCAATTACAACGTCTTTTAACTCCAACAAGACTCAATAAAATGTGCACTTGATCGATCTGTAACATGTAAACAAGACACAATTGTTTACCCGTAAACACAGAGGATGGATGATTCAAGTATTTAATGGCCAACCATAATCATACAGCGGTGAAAGAGAATTTGGCCTCTTAAAGGTGTCCCTATTAATGTGTCCTTTCTCCATGTCTCAGTCACAGCTGTTCCTCTTAGCCTGGGGGATGCCACCCTGGGTTGTCAGGGAGAACAAGTGTTACAACATTGGCCACATTTCCACACTCTATACTGACATCCCTGAGGAAGCCGAGTACGGCGGAACACGTGGGTTGTTTTTGCTGCTCCAACCTGACCAATCCTTTCACTTACTGGACTGCACATGGTGATATTGTTTTCAGTACACTTTTTATTTTTATTATTAGTCACTGCATTACCCATTATTTTTGTAATAGTTTGGGGGATTTTTTTCTTGCATTTTACTCATGTGCTGTGTCCGGGGTCAGGTAGGGTGATGAGTTTGGGCTGGGACGCCAGCTGGACCAAGGATGACATTTTAGTGTTTTTAATGTTAAGTGTAATTTAGGGCTCGTCTCCCTAGGTTTACTGCTCCTGTTTTGTATATATTTTGTGTATTGTAAGGCTATTTAAATATTTTTTTCTTGATGTGCTGCCTTTTTGTGCATATTTTTCTTCATAGTCCTTCTGTTTTTCTTATATGCATTGGTTTAGCACTCAGGTTATAGGGCGGTGCCCACTATACTTTCTGGTTTGGCACACTCTGTACTGAGCGTGTGGCCACTCAGGAGGCAGGAGGGCTAGGCCAATCAGCATCTGTGTTCTCTTGGCTCTATGATTTTTTAGCAGACCTGTCTACATCAAGGGAGGCTGTTCTATCCTACATTTTATTCAGAAAGCATTCCTTACTGCTAACCCAGGACTATTTCCAGCAGTTGGAGAAGTTTCGTAATCTGCCTGTGTGTCCTGCTGACTACTGCTCAATCTTGGGGGATTAGCTCCACCCGGATATATCCTTCCAGGGTCTGTATTCCTAGACCTGGCACTCCATGATCTCTTCTAGCATTAGGCAGTCTCTCAATACCGTGAGTACGGGTAGTCTTCTGGATCTACAAGAAGTGCAACTGCACTACCTAAACAGGCCCCTCCTTATGGTAACCCCCTAGTCTCTACTACAAGTCTTCTGTTAAAAAACTACTGTCAAGCGCTACATATCTAAAAGCTATTGTCAGTATTGAATCGAAAATCCTGGCAATCTTCTCCCAAGCTAAAAACACAATATCAAAATTTGTTACTAAAATTCACTCTACTTTATTAAACATTTAACAAGGGTGGGGAACCTCCGGCCCGTGGGCCACATCCAGCCCCTAAGACATCCTGATGTGGCCTGAGGCTCGCGGCTCTCTTGTGACGTGTGTCACAAGAGAGCTGTGAGTGCCGTCCCCTGCCCCACCAGAGCACCACACGTCTTCCTTCTCCTGCGGACCGCGCGCTATGACTTCATTTTATTGTGCACCGCCTACAGGAGAAGATGGGCAGAGGCTAGAGGGGAGAGAAGAGGACATGGGCAGCGTGGGGGCGGAGGAAAAGTGAGTGGGATGTTTATTTTGTTATTTGAGACAGACACTGGGGGTTAACTAGAGCCACCAGGGGCATGACTGGGGGGTTAACTAGAGCCCCCAGGGGCATGACTGGCGGGATTAACTAGAGCCACCAGGGGCATGACTGGGCGGTTAACTAGAGCCACCAGGGGCATGACTGGGGCAAGGATTAACTAGAGCCACCATTGGCATGACTGGGCGGTTAACTAGAGCCACCAGGGGCATGACTGAGGGGGTTAACTAGAGCTACTCGGGGCATGACTGGGGGGGTTAACTAGAGCTACCAGGGGCATGACTGGGGGGTTAACTAGAGCTACCAGGAGCATTAATAATGGGTTAACTAGAGCTGGGTGTTACTAACCCATGCTACAAACTGCTGCACACAGTATGCGGCCCTCGAATGATTTTATTAATGCCTGACTGGCCCTCGACAGGGTAAAAGGTTCCCCACACGTTTTAAAACAACAACAATAACAAAAATAACAGCCATTATTTGCCATTAAATAGAGGCCATCCACACAATTTCAACAGTTTGTGTGTGTGTGTGTGTGTGTGTGTGTGTGTATACATAGCCTTTCTGTGTTTTTAATCCACTCCTGTTTTTGGTTGAAAATACTGAGCAATGTGTGAACATAGCCGTAAGGCCTTTTACACAAGCTAATTATAAGTAAGTGTTCCTAGGACAGCTCAATTAACTAATAACCAGCCTGTGTAAAAGTGCCAGGGATCAGAACGATTAGATTTTTTGTGTGGCATAAAAGATCATTGCTATAACTTGCACATCTGTCTGTGTAAACAGGAGATGTGTGGTCGATAGCAATGTATTTAAAGCAGCACTATCAGCAGATTCGGATCAGTGAACCTGCTGATATCAGCCAGCCACTCTTTACCTTGGGATTGCAGGGTTTTTATTCCTATGTCTGTCCGTTCCAGTATAGTCCTCTTTTTGATAATTGCCCATATGCTAATATGCGGGTTTGGAGCATTCTTCTACATGTGCAGGAAGCAGCCCGTAACAAACTGCCTAACTATGCATCTATGAGGAGCGGGCTAGGTGGGCTGAGCGGGTGCTGCGAGCGGATGGGGAACACCCAGAATGCTCCGAACCTGCATATTAGAATATCGGCATTTATCAAAAAGCGCCACTATACTGAACTTAGACAGTAGAACAATCCTAAGGTAAAGATCATCTGGCTGATATCAGCAGGTTCACTTGCCAGTGCTGCTTTAAGTGGGTGCACAAACAATATAGTGATCGTTAGTGTGGCCTGGAGGGCATGATTGGTCATGTCTTGTAAAGGCACCACAAACGAGTGAAGATCTTGCTGATCAGTGCTCGTTTGCAGCTGTACTCAGCCAAATATCTGTAAATGTAACCCCCTTCTTATCTTGGAAGATATAGTTCTGTGGCAGAGGGAGGAAACAAAGCACCGGGGAGCAGAACAGGTAAGGACCTTTTTTGCTTCCCAGACATCCCCTTTAAGGAGATATGCACAGAGAGGTAAAAGAATCACATATAACTTCCAAACCATCACTAAGGGAATGTTGGTTGGTGTTGTAATACAGTTTACAGAGCATTGGTCATATAAGCCTATCAGCTATGCAAGACCTTACATCATGCTATGTGGGCTGAACATTGATTCCACTCAATCAATTGGTCAGATACGTGTGCACTATGAAGCAAACATTGACTAGGTCTCTTCTATCAGCAGAGCAGATTCATGATGGGCCCTGTTATTTTCCTTAGGAGCCTAAAGCAGGAAGACAGAAATCAATTTTCTTTAAACTGTATCATCCAGATGAGGAGATTATTAGGAAGAGTAAGTAAATCTATGTGGCTTCTGAAGGACGTTTTCCATCCAAAAGGTGAACAAGTTGTCAGTTTCCAACACCATTATGAAATTATGAAAAAAGATTCCTGTAATATATGCCCAGATGAGAGCTGAGGACATCGTCCACCATAATGATATCATTTACCCATTTCATTTATTTTACCATGTATTTTTATGATTATTATTTTTGCCACTGTAAATCTATATGTGTCCAGTAATTATTTTGTGTAGGTAACTTTTTGCTTTCCTTGCAAGCTTATTATTAAGTGAGTCATGGAAATAGTTTGGCCTTACCTACCAATTAAGCAAATTTACTGATTTCATACAAACATGTCATTAAAATAGTACAAAGATATAGTACAAAGTATTTCTGGGAGAAAATGAATCAGAATACTATTTGTATTTATAGACTACAGGAAAATCTTCTCCATAGATCACACTTATAAATCATTTTTGTCAACCAAAAGTTAAAGGGAATCTAGATAGATTGTAGAAGGGGATGGCACTATTATCATACTATTATGCTCTATGCACCGTTTTATAGATATGATAACTAACCCATTCGGTGCACCAGGGTTTAGCCTATACTAAAACAGATGTCTGCTTGTTCGTCTTGTGACGTCCCCTTATAAATGCTGAGTTTATCTCTCTGCAGCAACGGACATTGTAGAGGGGCAGGCTCATTATTGACTAGGTAGCATTGCTAGAGGAGCAGGTGGGTGGCCATTTAAGTGCACGGAGGGGATAAGGACAACCCCTAGTGCACAGGCTAATTAGCATATCTATTCATAGTAGAGGTACTCTATACTCCTTTTTAACTATTAAAATCATCAATTTAGGATGCCATAAGCTGCTGATAGATTGCCTTTAATTCAGATCAAATAAAGGCTATTAATGCCTGCAGAAACTGAAGATACAGAGGTATCAAAGAGGAGGTAAACCTTGCTATATTCCCTACTTTTGGGCATATGAATGTTATGGAAAAAGACCTTACTACTCAATGACCTGGACTCATAAAGATAGTGCTGACTAAGCTACAGAGAAAGTAAGGGTAAAGCTTATCTAAGAACTGGACCTCTGGTTACCAGCTCATTGCTTGGATTGCTCTGATACTGGGGGTACCAGGCAGTTGGTTCTGAGGTGAAATGCATGATGGGAGATCCCGACCGGGTGCCATGATGTAAAAATGGTATCATTTATAAAAGTTTGAATCTGGGGCTAGGAAGTGTCAAACAATTAGTGGGGGATCAGTGAGTGCACATTTATGCTTTATGTGCATTTAACTTTTTCATGGGCTCGCTGAAGTTTTCCTTGAAGGACCTAGCTGTAAAGTGCTCAATGCATGTGAAATTCTAGGTGCATTGCTCCCTGGGAAACATGAATATGAAAAAAAAGAGCCCGAGGAGCTTCATTTAACCCCTTCTGGACCTGGCTCATTTTCATTTTTTCCTCCTTGTGCTTAAAAGGCCATAGCAGTTGAATTTATACACCTACAGACCCAAATGAGCCCTTATTTTTTGCTTCACTAATTGTACTTTGCAATGACAGGCTGAATTATTGCATAAAATATGCTGCGAAACCAGAAAAATTTTTTATGCACAGTTAAATTGAAAAAAAAAAAAACGCAATTCCTTTTCTTTGGGGGGGCTTCGTTTTTACGCCGTGTGTCCTATGGAAAAACTGACATGTTATATATGTTTCTCAAGTCGGTACAATTAAAGTGATATGCAATGACTTTTATTTTATGTGATGGCCTGTAAAAAATTCCAAACCATTGTTAACAAATATATGTTCCTTAACCCATAGCTGCACCAGGACGTTATTTAACGTCCTCGTGCCGCTATGGGAGTTCAGAGGGGGGTCGCGCGGCGACCACCCTCTGAACTGCCGCGATCCCGGGTGCCGCGTGTAGCCCGGGCTCGCGGCTATTAGCGGGCACGGTCCGATCGCCGTGCCCGCTAATTAAGTATTTAGAAGCAGCTGTCAACTTTGACAGCTGCTTCTAAATACTTGCGGTTATACATCCCTGGTGGTCTAGTGGGGGGATCGCCCCCCTGCGGCGCGATTGCGGGGGGGCGATCCCTGCATCCATACCGGGCCGGGGTCTGCTCCGTAATGGCGCTGATCCCGGCTCGGCATTCTATTGCTTTTGGCTGCAGCAGCCAAAAGTAATAGAACACCGATCTCATGGATTCATGCAGTATAACTATACTGCATGGATCTCTATGAGAGATCAGAGTGCATATACTAGAAGCCCCCCAGGGGGGCTTCTAGTATATGTCTAAAGTAAAAGAAAAAAGTATTTTTAATAACACAAAATCCCCTCCCCTAATAAAAGTCTGAATCACCCCCCTTTCCCCATTTTATAAATAAAAATAAATAAATTAATTAATAAACAAACATGTTTGCTATCGCCGCGTGCGTAATCGCCCGAACTATTAATTAATCACATTCCTGATCTCACACGGTAAACGGCGTCAGCACAAAAAAATCCCAAAGTGCAAAATTGCGCATTTTTGGTCGCATCAAATCCAGAATAATTGTAATAAAAAGCGATCAAAAAGTCATATATGCGCAATCAAGGTACCGATAGAAAGATCACATCATGGCGCAAAAAATGACACCTCGCACAGCCCCATAGACCAAAGGATAAAAGCGCTATAAGCCCGGGAATGGAGCGATTTTAAGGAACGTATATTGGTTAACAACGGTTTGAATTTTATACAGGCCATCAGATACAATATAAGTTATACATGTTACATATCGTTTTAATCGTAACGACTTGAGGAACATGCATAACAAGTCAGTTTTACCCCAGGGCGAATGGCGTAAAAACACATTTCCCCCAAATAAAAGAAATGCGTTTTTTTTTTCAATTTCACCACACATATAATTTTTTTCTGGTTTTCCGGCACATTTTAGGCAAAAATTACATCTGTCTTAGCAAAGTACAATTAGTTGCGCAAAAAATAAGGGCTCATTTGGGTCTCTAGGTGGAAAAATGCAGGCGCTATGGCCTTATATACACGAGGAGGGAAAAACGAAAACGCAAAAATGAAAACTGGCTGTGTCCCCTAAGGGTTAAAGTCGATCCATTCCCAGGCTTATAGCGCTTTTATCCTTTGGTCTATGGGGCTGTGTGAGGAGTCATATTTTGCACCATGATGTGTTCTTTCTATCGGTACCTTGATTGCGCATATGCAACTATTTGATCGCTTTTTTAAAACATTTTTTTCTGGATTTGATGCGACCAAAAATGTGCAATTTTGCACTTTGAGATTTTTGGGCGCTTACGCCATTTACCATGTGAGATCAGGAATGTGATAAATTAATATTTTGGGCGATTACGCACGTGGCGATACGAAACATGTTTATTTATTTATTTATTTTTATTTATTTATTTTTACTTCAATCTTTATAATTTTTTTTAATGGAAAAGAAGATTCATATTTAAAATCATATAGGATCAAGAACAGAACAGTACTTTTGAATTATTCCAAACAGAGGGGTGTATCCAGGAAGGTTACATCTATACCAAATTTCAAGAGGGGGTATCTAATGCTTCTAGGTCATCTAATGCTTCTTACACTGGACCCGCTAAAATTTAGCCCCTTGCAAAAGATACTGCTTCTCCCTTGTCCATGATTATTTTTCGCATCTCTATGCATCCAAAACCTACAACTTCAAAACGAATTTGTTCTCAACAATCTGTGATATTAACTACTAACACTCCTCAAGAGGAATGACTCGACTATTGTACTAGCTGGAGCAGTGCACCCAGCGGCCCCCAACACCTTACAATCCCTAACCACATTCATCCAACAAATTAAGCAGTCATGGCCACAATCTTATTTTTGTGGGTGCCCCTTCCACCCATCCACTGAAGTCCTACTTGGTACAGCGAATGCCCCTTTATTAGGGACCTTATCCACTCCACCTGCCGAGTCTTCAAACTACCGGGCATTCCAACTCCCATACCCTCATGTGCCACAAGGGCTGAGAGTCAGATCCCCCAATTCTTGCACCCTTCTGCGGCAACTGAGGACCCCTGCCAAGAGTCCCCACCACCAACCAGATTATACCACTCAATCTGTGGGGCGCCCACCTCTATTTTCATTTTATTTCAATTGACCTGCTTAGCCACAATTACTCAACCCATTCACCCTAAGAGGCCACTAACCACAATGCCCCAACCAGCACCCTGCTATCCATTATCTATTACTATATCTCCACCTAATCTACTTTTACTACTTACTCTTCATTTCACCATAAAATTCTCTTTACCACAATTAATATTCATTACTTCTATACATGGACAGGGATTGGCAGTCTCTCAGCCCCAATTTTACAATCTTGGGCACCCTCCAGCAATCCCGCAGTATACTCCCCCATTCACATCTCAATCTTTGTACAATTTTACCCCTCTTTACCTTTATTTTTATTTATTAAATGGGGGAAGGGGGTGATTCAAACTTTTATTAAGAGAGGGGATTATTTATTAATAATACAACTTTTTTTTCTTTTTTTTTTACACACATATACTAGAAGCCCCCCAGGGGGACTTCTAGTATATGCACACTAATCTCTCATTTAGATCTATGCTGTATAGTTATACAGCATAGATCGATTAGATCAGTGTTCTATTGCTTTTGGCTGCTGCGATCTCCCCACTAGACACCAGGGAATCAGCTGCAGTAAGTTTCAGATGCAGCTGTCAACTTGGGACCGCGGCATGTAGCTCTGAACTTCCCCACCCGCGCAAGGAAATACAGTTATGCCCTCATGCGGGAAGGGGTTAAGAGTCTCAAAAAACAGGACTAGCCAGATATCCCTCCGGGAAGGACACAGTCAATGGGTGGCTCCTGTAGGTAAACCACCAAAACCACCATTTTAAGTGGCCCTACAAGTCAATGTAATCACAAGGGAAAAACCAAGGCCAGGTATCCATCCAAAGACAGCTGTTTGGGAGTGTTGCCCCTCATCAGTGTGGAGCAGGATTCTGGCTAGGTGGGAGCAATGCCTAGTAAAGCTATAAGAGAAACAGATTGCTGATCTCAGTGAGACCGGCCAAAGATAACACTGCCAGCTGCTAGTTAAAGCACTCAATGCAATGAAATCCTAGGTGCATTGCTCCCTGGGAAACATGAATATGCAAAAAAAAAAAAAAAAAAAAAGAGCCTGTGGGGCCTTCTCGGGGGGATATCTGGCCAGTCCTGTGTTTCAAGATTCTTAAATTTGCATTGAGATAATAATTTACATTTACAACATTTCTATTTTTTTTTTTTTTTTTTTTACTCTTTCATTTGTTATAGGTACATGTAACAGGGTGATGATTACTCACAGTAACAGAAGCAACAATCACATACACTAACATTGGTGCCAATCAGATACATTAACAGAAGTGATTATTAGGAACACTAGCAGGAATGAAGATCATCTACAGCAACAGAGGACAGAGACGACTATCAGGTACAGTAACAGGGTAACTATAGTTACAGTAATGGGGATAGGGGAGACTATCAAGTACAGCAACAGGCGACAGGGTAGACTCTCTGCCCCTTTATCTCTGCTATATGGAGTTGAATTCTGTAGACTGCTAATACAAGCAGTCTACAGAATTATAATGGGAGTCTATGAAACTTATGGACAGAAGTTCCATAAGGACCAATATTATTTAATTATACTGCAGTTACAGCGGAGATGAAGGGGCACAGCATGCACTGCTGAGTGATTGCGCCCCAACATTCTAGCGATCGGCATGGATCTCAGAACCCAGACCCCACCGATACACACTTCTGACATGTCACTATGACATGTCAGAAGTTTTTACAAATTATAGTTACACTTTAAGTACAGTAACAGGGTTCAAGACTGACTATTAGATACTGCAACATACAGTTCATACTTCAAAAGCCTGTGGAAAGCCTTCGCATAAGTATAGAGGCATTGTAACACCAAAGGGGGCCCAACTCTATACTAACGCACATAATTTTGGAATAAAATGTTAGGCAAGCTCATATCAGTATTATGGTCAAAGTGCATTTACTATAGTATATTAAAAGGGTTGTCCAGGTAAAATAAAAATAAAAAATGCTGGGCAACAATTGTTGCTGCAAACATAATGAAAATGTTTCACTCATCCATCCTGATTCAGTACAGCCACAGAGCTGCTACTCCCTGTCTCCTATTGGTCTCCTGTATCTCCTGATTTTAGTGATGTCAAGGCCTCATAGTAGCTTCCCACTCAACCAATCAATGACTAAGTTGGGACACCACTACAGCCCCTAAATGGATGAGCAAGACAAGTAGTTGATGTTACAGAAAACGGGAGACCGAGAAGACCAGCAAGAGATGGGGAGCAGTGGCAGCGCAGTGGCTGCAATGGACTGGAAAGGGTGAGTGCTGCTAGTTTATTGTGTTTGCAGCACCCCCTGCTGGCCAGCATTTTTTTATTATTATTATTATTATTATTATTATTATTATTATTATTATTATTATTTTGCTTAGACAATTCCTTTAATATCTCAAAAAGCATCAGATGTGGAAGTTTTCAATCATTTACTAGAAATAATGAAAATTGAAATAAATATTCAACCCATATTCGGACAATCATCACCTGTCGCATGTGATTTTGGAGAAATATTATGGGCTAGGACTGGTACTTAACTTGAAAGGTACTTGAACAGTAGCTATGTTGTGCTCTTAATAGGCACTATGTAACTTGAAGGTTGTACTTGGCTTTGATTCATTGAAAAATACTGCCTTAACCTATTCTATAACTACTTGGGAGAAGTATTCAAACAACATCAGTGTACTTTAAGGCATTATGCATATTGGATTCACTATGTGTATTTGTAAAATGCCATCACTAAATGCATTAAAGCTTTTGGAAGCCAGTGACTGATTTTTAGCAACCCCACAGTTTTGGATGACAATAACCTGTATAATGCTTTTCTTGTAAGTCCTCACATTAGGGCTCGAAATGGTTTGATGCAGCAGTTAAACTCAGTGAAAATGGCCACTGAAATGCAAGCAGGGTTTTTAGTTCCATTGCATTTTGCTGACTTCACAGGATAATAGTCCTCATTTCTCAGGTCTTAATGCGCTATGTCAGGATTAAATTATATAATGAATGCTTGAGACTTTTTGTCTCAAGAGCTGATGCTGTGACAAAATTTGAACTCATCCTCCCCAGACAAATTAATGAAGTGTTGTCTATTTTTTTTTTCTCGAGTTATCTATGTCTTACATATTGCACACAGAACAGCGGACGCCCACTCTGTCTGGCATTATTATCACACTAAGAACTCTTTATAGGGATAATAAATCACATTAACAAATGTATGTTTTCTTCCTATTTGTTTAATATAGGTTTAATAAAAAAGTATGGCAATAATGTATGCTGTAGATAAAGGCGGCATGAATGCAGTTATCACCCTGACCTGGCATATTGCTTGTTGCAAAGTAGGAGAATTAGAAATTATCTACTGTATACAAGAGCCTAAGCATGGGTGTAACTAGAGCTGATATGAGGCCCAGCGGCTAAGGGAGGTGGAGGATTCCACTGAGGCATGAGAGAATACTGTGAATGATTAAAAGGAGAATGAAGGGGACAGTGGAACTTTATTAGGGGTTTCACAGGGTGATAGCATTAAATCAAAAAGTGGCAGAGTTTAAGGGCCCTATTACACAGAGCGATTTTTAATGATTTACAACTTTCGAGATTGTTTATTGTTAAACTGAAATCGTTCACCATATTACACAGAACGATAGTCGGTAATTACGATTGCTACTACAATCGTCATTACGAACGTTATTATTATCGTTTATTCCTTCTGATCCCAGCAAAACAATGAACAATGTGCAATTACAATTAGTTAACAAATGCGGAACTTGAGCGAACAAATGTGAAATTACAGCGAACGATTAGTGAATGATTAACAATAATTTTAGGTTCAGATTTTAATCAATAATCAACGACAAACAAACGATTTTTCCATCATTGCCTGCAATTACACAGAATGATTATCGTTTAAATTTGAACAATATAAAGATTTTTCGCACGATAATCACCCAGTGTGACAGTGCCTGTGTCCCTGCCGATGTTCACTTTCAGGAGATTGAGCAGACCAACAGGATGTTCACCAGGTGGTCTTTTTCTGCTGAAAAGCTTCTATGTTTCTGTGTTCCTATTTTCCATCTTCACAAAAGCAATGCCCCTCACCCAATAATTAGCTGAAACTTCTATTTCTAGGGCAGCGATGGCATTACTTTAGTTTTGTGGTCATGAAGTTGAGATTTGCATAGATTGGGGCACTGTTGGAAGAGCAGAGATGGAGAATTAGGCCCTATTCACACGTTCGCAGTGCAGATCTGCAATTACAAATAGAAAATAGGGTCTTTGTATTTCAATGGCCCCATTCACACATCCGTGAGTACAGGGCCGTGATCAGTGCTGCAACATAAAAAGACATGCCCTAGTGCGGACTGAAATTCCTCCATGGACACATCAATAGAACTCTATAGGATTCATATTTTTGTAGATACGATACGCAAAACATTTGGATCCACAATCCACAAATAGTTACTAGTTTATCATTAAGTACACTTTTTAGTTTTTGCGAATCAGTAAAAAAAATATGGATGCAATACAAATAGTGTTTTGCCCATAGGGGATGAATAAAAGCGGACTCAAATTTGCAGATTGAAAAATATACTGATTTGTGAACAGTCCAATGAGAACTGTTTTTTGTCTTCTTTTTCTTTTTTTAACTCAATCTACCCCGCTCTTTTTTACATTTTGTTCTTCAAAGCAACTGGTGTAATACATATCATCAAAAGCTGTGTAATGTAATGCTGTTTGGTTAAGGCAAGGAAGAAGAGACACAGAAGAAGAATAAAGGTGCAAGTAATCTCAAGTCTCTTAAGCTACTTCCTGCTAATGGTGATCCTTGTGCAGGGCATCCATTCTAAGTTTTGCATCCCACAATCCCCTTGTCTTGTCCTGAAAGACACATTTTAAACTTGGAGCCCTGTTTTAAACTGGCGTGGCCTAGAGTGTCTGTGAAGTAGGCTGGCACAACCTCTCTGTCCCTCCTCCCTGTCCTCCTCATCATTAGGAATGCTCCAGCCAGGTATTCTGATATTCCATACTTGTCTGAACACTGCACAGGTGCCTTAACAATCCAGCCCATGTGCCGTGCTCACACAAGTGATGAATAGTATCAAATCTGCCTGGAGTATTCCTAATGATGAGGAGGGCGGGGAGGAGGAACAGAGAGGTTGAGCCAGCCTAATGCACAGACCCTTTAGGCCACGCCAGTTTGACACAGGGCTGCAAGTAAAAAAGTTTTTTTTTGCAGGCCAATAACTGCATCACCTTCCGAAATGACCCCAGGACAGATCTTGGATTAAAGGGAGCTATCTGGAGGTACAAGCAGTCGGGGGTGGCCAGATTGTGTGTACAGAGTCGCTTTAATCTTTTAGTGCTAAAAGTGAGCAAACATATGGTAGCTTGGGTAAACTAGCCTACACTTGGTAACAGAGTACATTTAACCATTATATTGCTATATTGCACATTACTTTCTCCACATGTTCATAAATTGTAATAAGCTTTTGTAATGGATGTATCATAAGCACATATATGCCATGCTCCTGACTAACAAGCACTACAAGGAGTAATATAATAATATACAACCTGTACAAAATAATTTCCATCTGATTTCTTACTATCAACTTTTAAAGCATCAATGCTGCCAGAACTGCTTTACCAAAACTGAAAAAGACACAAATATAGATTAAAATTCTAAAAAGAAATTCTAGACGATGAATAAACATAACATCATGTCACAAACACAAACAACGTCTATCCACACTGAGTTTTTTTTTTCTTTTTCCATTCCCTGTGATGTTGTCTGCAGCACATATTATATTTCAAGCAGACTGAACAACTGGAAGAAGATGAGCATCAGTAACATTATCTCCAATTTCCCCCACTCCAGATCAGCAGGGGCTGTTGCAATATCTTCTAATGGACCGACATTACAAGGAATTAGCACGCTTAGGACTGTGAGATCACCCACTTCATCTGATATATGGTTACTGACACTGATCAGACTAAGGATTCCTTCTCTCTGGACATCAGGTCCTTAAATGTCACTTAAAGAAAGTCTAAAACCAACGTACATTGAAATCTGTTTAATTCTGTGTCAACACCCCTGAACATACTTATCGAATAACACAAGGGGGGTTGGGAAAAGAAATGTCTATCAAGCTATGCCAAGTACAGTATGCTATTTATTTATTTATTTTGTTGTTTTGTACAAGGGACAGAAGAAAAACCACCAATGGGATAAAAACTCACTCTTTTCATAAAATATTATTTGTATGTAAGTCATTGGTGCAGCAGATGTTAATAGGAGAAGCACAGCTGTAAGGGTGCACAATATGAACTGCACAAGAAGGTGGAGTCTCCCAGGTGGAGAAGGATAGCCTGGAGTAAATGTCAGCAATGCAGGCTGTAGCCTGCTATCCACATTGGCTGCTGTTGTAGTTATCTACTTTTGCTAAGCACATAGGGAAAAATATGTTTTTAAAAAAGGTACTGGTGTAGCAGAGTTAAAGGGGTTTTCCAATTAAAACTTACTTGTCCCCTATCCACACGATCGCGGGGGTCCTACCTCCGATTTCCCGATTGGTCCCCGATTCCGAAGATCACTATGGGACATGGAGGTCCTATAAATAGGGGACAAGTAGAGATGAGCGAACCTCGAGCATGCTCGAGTCGATCCAAACTTGAACTTTCGGCATTTGATTAGCGGTGGCTGCTGAACTTGGACAAAGCCCTAAGGCTATGTGGAAAAGATGGATATAGTCATTGGCTGTATCCATGTTTTCCAGACAACCTTAGAGCTTTATCCAAGTTCTGCAGCCCCCGCTAATCAAATACCAAACGTTCGGGTTCGGATCGACTCGAACCCGAACCCGGTTCGCTCATCTCTAGGGACAAGTAAGTTTTAATTGGAAAACCCCTTTAACGGCGAGAGTAGTAGCAAGTTAACTAGATGTGCTCAAGAACCAAATCACTTGTGTAAGTATACATGTTGCACATGTGTGCATTTGTAGAGGGTCCAGAGATCATGCACTTGTTAAGGGATCTAAAGTCTATGGAGCCTGGACCACAATTCAGACTGTACAGTCTTGGTTTGTTTGTTTTTTGTGGTCCTGGTTCAAGGCTAATATGTGGACAATGACATCCACAGTCATGTACATTGACCCAAAGAATAACTGTGATGTTATCCACAATTGCAGATATTATACAAACCACATATTATAGCGGTGTAAAAGAGGCTATACTGTATGTGTGTATAACAGCCGATAAAGAAAGATTTTTAAACTGGTAGCCTAAGACCTCACAGAGGCTGCTCAATATTACTGCCCGCTATGACTAGAGATGAGCGAACCGGCCGAGGTTCGAGTTCGTATGAACCTGAACTATCGGCTTCTAATTCCTGTTGTCTGCAGCCTCCGTGGAGAGGGTGGAAACAGCCCGAGGAACACCTAGAAAACTGGGATACAGCCTATGGCTATGGCTGTATCTCAGTTTTCTAGGCGGTCCTCAAGGTTTTATCCACCCTCTCCACGGAGCGGGCAGACAGCGGAAATCATAAGCCGAACCCGAACCTCAGCTGGTTCACTCGTCCCTAGTTATGACATACCTTAGGGTTTTTACATGTGTAGGCAATAATATAATAGTGATTATTATGGTTGTAGTTGTATTGTAGAATGTTAAAAATTTTAATTTCTCCAAAAAATGTTACTGAAAATTCATGTTTTGCTTACAAAAATAACTTGGCTTTAAGAAATAAATGGTAAATGCATATGTAACACAGTACATTATATTCTTTATTAATTTATATATTTTCTTTTTGATTTACTTTTATACATATCCTTTATACGTATCCTGGGATACTGAAAAAAGGCCCCACCTCTATAGCATCCATATATACTAATGGGTCATAAAGACAGAAACAAATAGCTTGATTTAATATAAGGAGGGACTATGGTGTGTAAACCTGTCAGGGAACATATTGGATAAAGTGACCCATGTGTATGAGCGTAGTTCTTTTTGCTTTTAAATTATCTGCTTTGTCCCTAGACACCACTCACAGTATTAAGAATGACAGATTAATCATTGTTGGAGGTATCATTGCAATATTTCTTTTTTTTTTTCTAAGTGCCATGTTATGTTTAGTGTCTAAATTGCTTTTCAGAACTTAATAAATGGGATGACACGTTTTAAATGCATGTATGGCGTTCATATAATGAGCTGTAAATTGTATACCTTCCTTATTAATTTATGACATTATTATTGGACCCGCTAGCACCCGTACTTAGAATAACCATTCACTCAATTTCGAATATGAAAACAGTAACATCCAGCGCGAAATAAAAAGCTAGAACGCAAGGCATAAAATATTCCGTTATAATGCACTTGTTTATTACGATCATGTTCTTCCTTTGAAAATAGTAATATGAGTTAGTAAAAGCAGTAAGTGTATGGGCTGATATTTCATTTATTCAATTCTCTGCTATTAGGAGAACAATGCAATATACTCCTCTTTTTTTAAAAGAATTACGGGGGTACTTACAATAGAAATATCCATATTGCATTTCACTGGCAAAACATATGAAGCCGTTATAAAGGAATTTTGTGTGTAAATTATATAAAGGGGCGAACTTACAAAATGTGAAGTTTGGATATATTAATACTGACAAATAAACTGCAGACAGGAAATAAGGGTTGAGAATAAAGCTGGTTTAAACTTAGAATTATGCTGGATTTGAAGTCAGTCTTCCCTTCAAGCACATTTACTTACGCTTGCACTTTGAGGTGTTAGTACATCAAGAGGTTAGCTACTTTATAGTAAAATAGTTCAGTGTACAGTATTAGGCTATGTTCCCACAGCGTATCTTGTCGTAAAAGTACGGCCGTTGTTGCAATCAGCAACAACAGGCGTATTTTGTATGAAAGGACACGCTGCCTTATCTTCTATGGGATCCCGGCCGGAGCGTATGCACATAGTATATGCTCCGGCCGGGATCTCTAGCGGTGCCGTAGAAAACCCTGTCAGTGCATACAATGGAGCAAGCGGCTGTGGCTGCATGCTTCATAGTGTGCTGTGGGGAGTTCTGATGTGGGCGCGTTCAGATGGGCCCGCATCAGAACTCTGCAGCGTGAATGATCATCTGGCCGGTACTGCAGTGGTGGTGGTGATTCTGTCCATAAGATGGCAGACATGGGGGAGCATGTGACCATGCCCCACCCCCAGTGTCCTCCATAGGCATATACAAGCTCAGTGGTGGACACTGGGGGTGGTGCATGGTCACATGCTTTGCCATGTTTTCCATCTTATAGACAGACTTACCACAGAGCAGGACAACACAGTCTAGAGGAGGGGAGTCTGATATTAGCTCTATGAGGTACACAGGGAGCTGCTATCAGTATATACAATGAGTGCACTTACTAATACTGTACACTGAACAATTTTACTATAAAGTAGACAACCCCTTTAAGTAACTTTCATTAGAAAAAAAAAATGACATGTCTTGCAGACATGTAAAAAGTTTAGATCAGTCGGAGTTTGAGTGTTCAGACCACAATCAGGAGAATGAGTCGGGAGCCACTGCTGTGTTAAGTGACCTGGACACTCCCAGTATTACAAAGAAGCTACAATTTTTCAGATGAAGCCTGCCAAGGACTAGTTTACATCACCTGTCTCAGAAGGGAGGGGGAAGGAGGGGGAGACAGAAAGAAAAGCTTACACACAGATGTTTGTGTTTTCAGCAGAAAGCGGCAGTTGAGACCTGGGGGAAGGAGACTGAATAGATAATAACAGGTATGACATGAATTTTTTGTCTCACCATGGGCAGCAACATATCAAAAGTTATGTTTGAGCTGAATATTTGTTTAACCCTCACTTGGAAGAATCTCCTACTGAAGAGCAGCACTACCTACTGGATCTGCTTCATGCCTTTACCCACACTGGACTGTTCTGTGTCTCCTGCCATTATTATCGGTCATCTTTACCTGCCTCACCTCTAGTAACAGAAGTCCAGCTTCTAAATCCAGGAGTGTGATGGAGGGTTAGACTTAGTCAAACGGTTATGGTAACACTGCAGGTCCACAACCATTGGGACATTACACAGGAGTATGCAGCAAAAGGTGCCCATGCATAGAAATGATATAAATGACCTGTCTTTCTCTTCCTGGATTCTGTAAATGTGCATTTTTCTGTTACTATTTGTTGAGCAGTTGAACTATTTCTAGTGTTGTTTAAATGCCCAATCCTTGACTGGTCAGGTCTTTTGAGAAGGCTTTAAAATTTATCATTGTTGGTCACACATCTTCCTGTTTAAAAAGAGTTATGTGTGGCCAATAAATGATAAAAAGAAACTGACAGCACAGATATGTAATTTTTTGTGCTGTCAGTTTCCAGATCACAGGCAGTGTATACTATACGCACTGCTAGTGATCCGAAATCTGAGTCTTCAGTCCTCCAGCCACTGCTGTATCTTCAGACTCTGTCCTCTCCAGAATGATTGAAAGCCAGAGAAGGTGGGGCCTGAAGATACAGCCGGTGGCCAGAAGATTGGAGACCTGAATGACGGATCACAAGCAGCACGGAGGTAAGTATACACTGGTGCTTATGATTTGGAAACTATGGAACTTGGTATTCGTTCGAGTATTGGGGTGCTCGATGGTGCTCGTTACTCGGACGAGCATCTCGCAATACTTGAGTCAATATCATCATCCTCTTCCTGTTTGGCGGCTTTTTCTCAGCCAATTATCATGCAGGAGAGGCTTTGGGAGCTTGTAGCATCACCGGGGAACCCTACATGTCGATAGCAGCGATTGGCTGGCCAGATAAGATGACCTGTGCATATAAGAATCAGGTCTTGCGATGCTCGCTTCAGTCGCAGGCTGGATGAGCTTAGGGAGAGAGCTGCAGTCTGTCAGGGAGAGTGTTAGGGCAGGAATAATAGTGTCTGTTAGGCAGGAATCATCCACAAAGAACCCAACAGTCTTTCTAAGGGCTACAACTACTTTTTTTTTGCTACTCTTGGCTGCTGACTGGGACTTATAGTGCAGCTACTGGCATCTTGGCTGCACACTGTGCAGAGCGACTGGTGCCAGAAAGGGGACAACACATGCTCCACAAAGACCCCAAAGAAATTGCCCAAAGTCCTCTCAGTACTCATTTTTGATGCTGCTGTGCCTTGGCTTGCTGAGATCTGTAGTGCTGCTACACCTATCCTGGCTGTGCAGTGGGCAGTGTAACGGTGCTCTAAAACAAACAGCACCTGGTACCTGGTACACACAGACTCCATAGACTACACCAAAAGTCCTCCCAGTTGCGCCTAGTTGGGTGCTTTCCTAACATGTGCCAGCACATGTGCCTTGCCCATCTTGGTTTGGGTCAGCAAAATTGTATTGAGGGCCACCACTCAGCTGTTGCCCACAATTTGGCGTAATGTTACGATTAGTTAGCCCCAGAGGCATCCATGCATGCTACCCCTGCTGTTTCCTGTCCATTTCTGTGTTGTTTCCATCATTTTCTGAGGTTTCCAGGTTCTCAGGCAACCTTCCCTGTGCAGAGCTTGGGTCGCCTGCAAAAATGCTTGAGTTTCCCATAAACTTCAATGGGGTTTGTTACTCGAAACGAGCACCCGAGCATTGGGAAATATTTGTCTTGAGTATAGAGCACCCGAGCATTTTAGTACTCGCTCCTCTCTAGTTTCCATGGCTGCATGAACAATACAAGGATTGTTTGTGGAGCCCAGCTGCCTGCTTTGTTGTGCCAAGTAAAGGCCAACCACTATATGTGGCAACCCAGTAGTTGTGATGCCCTCTCCCTCATTTAGTCCTTTTTTCCCTATTTTATTATTCAATGTTATGCCACAATGTTCATGCTTACTGATTCATTACTTGCAGTTAGCTGATATGGATTACAGTTTTTACCTCTTATGTAACAGCTGCAGAAGTGTGTGTTAAGCAATGTTCATGTTTCCTCCTCAGATGAAGACTCTTCAGTACTTATTTGCAAAGTAAATTACTTTCAACAACAGGAATTTTCAAGTGAAAGCAACGATACACCTGTGACCGAACACTTCACATATTGGGTTTCCCTCTCAGGGGAATATCTTCCTGCTGTTAATGAATTTAAAGTCAGATTGAAAAAAATATTTAATCCAAAGTTTTCTATCTTTATATAGTGATTTGGTTACTGCTTTTCAATTATTCTATTTTATTCGCTGGGTCTCCCTCCGATTTTTAATTAAAGGGCATGTCTAACCTGAACTTAAAGCCAGCTAGAACCTACATTACGTAGACTGGGCAGAGCAGGGCTGCTCATAAAGGGAACTAATATGGTTAATGCTGTAGAGAGATGAACAAATGAAATCTAATTTGTTCTGAATTTCTCAATATTTTTGTGACAATGAAAACCCAAAAAAATTACATTTGTTGTAGACAAATCTCTCAACTGGTGGCTGCAACTACTATCTCTAAGCAGCCCGACATCTCCTTCATTGTCCATCATGTACCATACTAATACATCTTCTACTACCATTAATACCACTACTACTAGCCCTAAGCAAACACATATCTCCTTTATTATTTATCATGTTGCATACTGTACTGCTGCTACTGCCATTTACAAACTTTATACAGCTGAACATCTCCTGCTTTGTCTATCATATTCCATATTAGTGCTCCTAGTTTCTATCGAGTTAAATCAAATATATTTAGTTGAAATCAAATCGACCAGATACATTAGATTGCCAAATCTAACAGATCAGTCACAAAAAAGAATTTGGGGTAATTCAGTGATCCCTAATGCTTAGAAGCTTATTGTTATTGGGTTATTATGGAGTCTAATAAATATATGTTTGCAGTAAGCTCCCTAATATAGTGGCTACAGGAAGTATAAATTCTATCATGTAACTCTAAATCTGTGCAGAGGATTTTAAGCTTTACAGAAAAAGTGAGCTTCAGCCCTATAGGGATATAGTAATCAGTAGGTATCAGTATAGAATGTTAGGTCTATGTATTCTCTATTGGAAGGCAATGGCACCCCAACATAGTGTTCTCATGACCTTGTAATGTGTCGGAATTTGACCTTGTTGTTCTAAATCTTTCAATAGTTCTTCATAATGAAGATGGAGAGAGATAACCATAAAAAAATATTACATTTTATAAATTTGCAACAGGGCTGCTAATCACAAAGATGCACAGTAATAGATGCCGGAGATAAAAAGTGTTTTCCTATGGATCAAAGGTTTAAAACTTCAATGTACAATTTTAAATGTAATTTGTATGCAGAATGTAAATTTCACAGTTGTAAGCTGATTATATTGAAATAATTATGTTTTAACAACTGATATCTCTCCGTTACCTTATTTTAATCTCTTCAGAAATGTGAGAAAGGACAATATATTCACAATTCATAATTTAACATCAGACACATCCAGGTGAACACCTTTAATACTGAACTTCTCCCGTTCCAGACTCTCTTCCTCCGTATAACCTTTTCTACATTTTTTCCACTGGAAATAAAAATAGCTTACAGTACTAATTATATGCATGTCATGGGCCGCTCACATGTAGACCTAAACTGATTTGGGAAAAGAATTAGATTCTGTTGAAAGAATAGTCATTTTCAGGTTATTGGTCTTTCAGCTAATCCGGATTTGAAGACACTATGGAGAGATATATTGCCAATGGCAGACATTAGGCTAATTTGGAATTTAGCCTGTGGTAATGTGTGTAATTATCACATATCTTGATGTTACTTCTGCAGATGTAATAGTACATGGCACCAATAATAAAGGAATTGCTTGGAAAGAAAAGGCACCCATATTGATGTTCACTGTGTCCTCTATTGATGTTCACCATTGCCTGAAATAGTGCATCAAAGTCCATTATAAGAGAGTCAATTTAATGGAAATCTGCTGTTAAAGTATGTACCTGTAGCAGCAGAGCTGCTGATTTCAGCACAGAACATATTTTTCTCTGTGGATCAAGGAGAATCGCTTGGCACTACTCCAAACATATATACAGTCTGTGTATAGCAGTCGCTTCAAACGGCAATAGATAGTCCAATATACAATAGCGTGGAAAAGATCAGGGCTGGCCTTAGGGTAGATGGCGCCCTGTGCAGAATATTCTTTTGGCGCCCATCCCAAGCCTATCTCTTGGAGACACACACTGTATTTACTGCTTACACAGATAAATATACACATACAGATACACAGGGGGAGATTTATCAAACATGGTGTAAAGTGAAACTGGCTCAGTTGCCCCTAGCAACCAATCAGATTCCACCTTTCATTCCTCACAGACTCTTTGGTTGCTAGGGGCAACTGAGCCAGTTTCACTTTACACCATGTTTGATAAATCTCTCCCACAGTGTTTATACTGTTTACACAGACACATACAGACACACAGTACATATAGCCTGCAAACACAGACACACATACAGTCACATATACACACCACACACAAGCATGCTGGGAGTTGTTGTTGTTATCCACACACAGCCGCACAGGAGCATGCTGGGAGTTGTTGTTGTCCACACACAGCCGCACAGGAGCATGTTGGGAGTTGTTGTTGTCCACACACAGCAACACAGGAGCATGCTGGGAGTTGTTGTTGTCCACACACAGCCACACAGGAGCATGATGGGAGTTGTTGTATTCCACATGCAGCCACACAGGAGCATGATGGGAGTTGTAGTTGGCCACACACACAGCCACACAGGAGCATGCTGGGAGTTGTTGTATTCCACATACAGACACACAGGAGCATGCTGGGAGTTGTTGTCCTACCACACACACAGGAGCATGCTGGGAGTTGTTGTCCTATCACACACACACAGGAGCATGCTGGGAGTTGTTGTCCTACCACACACACACACAGCCACACAGGAGCATGCTGGGAGTTGTTGTCCTACCACACACAGCCACACAGGAGCATGCTGGGAGTTGTTGTCCTACCACACACAGCCACACAGGAGCATGCTGGGAGTTGTTGTCCTACCACACAGAGCATGCAGGGAGTTGTTCTACCACACAGAGCATGCTGGGAGTTGTTGTCCTACCACACACAGCCACACAGGAGCATGATGGGAGTTCTTGTCCTACCACACACAGCCACACAAGAGCATGCTGGGAGTTGTTGTCCTACCACACACACAGCCACACAAGAGCATGCTGGGAATTGTTGTCCAAACACACACAGCCACACAGGAGCATGCTGGGAGTTGTTGTCCTACCACACACAGCCACACAGGAGCATGCTGGGAGTTGTTGTCCTACCACACAGGAGCATGCTGGGAGTTGTTGTTCTACTACACAGAGCCCTAACACACACAGAGCACACACATACTCCACTAACACACAGACATACACACAGACAGAGATAGACATATATACTCACAGTCACACAGAAGGATCAGTGGAGGATGTCTCTGCCCATGAGGAGGTAGAGCGGAGGATCACACTGCTGGTGTCTCCAAGGGGAGAGGGGGCGGGGTTATGGGCATCTGTGAGCCAGGAGACACTGTGGGGGGCGGGGGATGGGGCCAGGCTGCAGTCACATGTACGGGGGAGACGGGCTTCTTCCTTGCTGTCTCTCAGCAAGGCTGCTGTGCAGAGGCAGGGCCGGATTTATGGGCTCAGGGGGACACAGGTGGTGCCCCCTTCCTGCTGGGAGTGCACAGCACCCTGTGCGGCCGCACTGCTTGCCCACCCCTAAGGCTGGCCCTGGAAAAGATGATGGTGCGGCACTCACTGTAACTTCGTGCAAATCTTTATTATAGCAGGATAACATACATATCAACCACATGTGCTGTACAGGTTACATGGCAAGTACAGGTGTACTCCACTAAAGCGACGGCTGTTTTGCAGTCATATGCATTAATAGGCTTAGTGGTCACTGTCACTTAGGGTGACCACTAAGCCTGTTGATGCGTATGACCACGAAACGGCCGTCGCTTTAGTGGAGTACACCTGTACCTGCCATGTAACCTGTACAGCACATGTGGTTACTATGTACTGTATGTTATCCTGTGATAATAAAGATTTGCACGAAGTTCCAGTGAGTACCACACCATCATCTTTTCTACACTATTGTATATTTTTCTCTGTGGTACCATTTTTGAGTATTTAGAGTCTAAGCAAACATAGAGTTTAGTCCGTTTGATGCAGTGGGGCATTTTTTTCGCCGCCACCTTGTGCGTCCCCTCCTACGTATTGATATTCATCTATGCATAAGTAGCCTTGTCTCCCTGCTTGGACCAGACCTTTAACCCCTTAATGACCACGGGCATATATTTACGCCCCTGCAGCCTGGGCCTTGGCGCAAGAGGGCGTAAATGTACGCTGTGCCGGGGGGCCGGGCTATGAAGCGAGCTCAGGAGCTGAGCTTACTTCATAGCGGGTGAGGACCAGCTGCTATCTGCAGCCAGGCCCGCACCCTTAATGGCGGGCTGCCGCGGAGTTTAAGTGTGACAGGAGCAGCTCCTGTCACTTACTGATTGGGACCCCACAGCGTGTCTGCGGGGGTCCTGATCACATGGCCTGATTGCCGGAGGTCTACTGCCTACCTCCATGCAGTCTGATCTTCTGTCCCCTGATAGAGTCTGCCAGAGGCAGGCTCTATCAGAGGATCACTGATAACACTGATCCCTACTATGGTATGGCATAGCAGCGATCAGTGACCAATCTAATATTTGTATGTCTTCAACGTAGAAACACAGTAGCGGCACTCTCCCATAGGTAAAAATGCTTTATTTCTTAGGCAAGAACATAGGACAAACAGTGCGATCCACAGGAAGAGCTACGAATCGTTTCGCGCTACACGCGCATCAACAGGCTCATAATCCAATACGTCACTGGCGCATCTTAAATACGTCAGCATACGGAGATAATATATAGTATAAAGCAGTGCAAAAAGTAATAAAAACACACATAATTATACAAAATAAAATCACAAAGTAACCAAAAAGTCACAAGGAAGTTATCACAAGCACAATACTCAGAAAGGGCATTACAGAAAAGCTGACATTTCATTTCTATCATTTAGACCCAAAGGGCCCATAGCTCCAGTCCGAATGATCCATGTCGCCTCTTTTCTGGCTAAAGCTTTCTGCCGATCCCCTCCATCTGGATTGTTACGAATCAGTTCTAATCCTGAAAATTTAAGCACAGTGGGGTCACTGTTATGTTTTTCCCTAATATGTGCTATTAATCTAGCTGCTCCTACTCCTGTGGCTACAGAGCGCAAATGTTCCCTGAAACGGATTTGTAAGTTACGGATGGTTCTCCCTATGTAAAACATACCACAGGGGCATACTAGCGCGTATATCACAAAGCCAGACCGGCAAGTAATGAACTGCCTCACTTCCCAGCTGACACCTCCCAGGGAAATAAATTTAGACTCGGCATTGTACCTACAATAGGAACAATGACCGCATCTAAAATTTCCCCTGGGTAGGTCCCTATCCAACCAGGTGCGGTTTTTCTTACCCTCTGTGTGAATATGTTTTGATAAATGGTCACCTATTGTGCGTGTTTTTCTGTATGCAAACAACGGTTGTCTGTGTGCCACTTCTTCCAAGTCCTGGTCCTGTTCAATTACATGCCAATGCTTTCTAATAGCTGACTGGATCGTTCTATCCATAGAGGTATGTGTAAATGTAAATACAAAACGTTTATCATTTTTGTTTTTTAGCTTCATTTTATTGCCCAGGATTCTTTCCCTATTCTGTCCCTTAGCTCTTTCAAAGGCTTCAAATATTATACCAGCTGGATAGCCTCTCTCTCTAAGCCGTTCAGTAAGCTCCTGTGACTGTATGAGAAATTTCTCTTCTGTCGAATTGAGCCGTCTAAGGCGAAGAAATTGGCTATAGGGCAAGGATCTCTTGACGTGAGGGGGATGGTAACTATCAAAATGGAGTAAAGAGTTAGTGGCTGTCTCCTTACGGAAACCTGAAGTGATTAGTTTACCATCTACCACTTCCACCCTCACGTCAAGAAAATCCAGTTTTTGATCCCCAAAGATGGAAGTGAATTTCATATTCATTTTTGTCCCCTCATTTAGGTATTCCACAAATTGATCAAATTGGACTTTTGTGCCCGACCAAACAATAAAAATGTCATCCATGAAACGTAAAAATGTGACAATATACTGTATAAAATGATTATTTAAAGTGAAAATATATTTTTTCTCAAAAATGGCCAAAAATAAATTTGCTAATGAACAAGCCACCGGGGTCCCCATGGCCACTCCTGACACTTGTTGGTACCAACAATCCCCAAACTTAAATGCATTGTGGGTCAATATAAAGGATAGAGCTTCACCCACGAATTGTTTGAAGGATTCTGGTTTGTCTGTACTAGACAAAACCTCCTGGATCGCCTGCACACCCGCATCTTGAGGGATGCGGGTGTACAGGCTCTCCACATCCACGGAGGCCAGGGAAAATCCCTCCTGCCACACTATATCTTGGATAGCTACCAAAAATTCTCCAGTGTCCTTCAAATAAGTGGGAATGGTACATAACAATGGGCGCAACAGCCAATCCACATACTTAGAAAGGCACTCAGTCACCGAGCCGATCCCCGCCACAATAGGGCGGCCAGGGGGGCGGCTCAGTGACTTGTGCACCTTAGGGAGAAAATACCAGGATGGCTTCTTAGGGTGAGGGGGAAGCAATCTTTCGGCTGTCTTTTTAAGTATAGTGCCTTTTTCAACATGTCTACGTAGCAATGACTGCAACTGGTTGGAAAACTTGTTGGTGGGGTCTAGTTGTAGACGGTGATAAACTTCAGTGTCTCCAAGGAGTCTATCAGCCTCCTCCAAATAATACTCCTTAGACATAATAACTATATTACCACCTTTATCCGCCTTCCTGCAAATAAGGTGGGGGTGTTGGCTAAGCCATTTCAAGGCCGATAGCTCTGTTGGAGACAAATTAAGTTTATCCTTGGGGTAAATGAGTGCCTGAACATCTTTAGTTACTAGTTTAGAAAACACATCCAATGCACCTCCTGGTTGAATAGGAGGGCAAAAAGATGATTTTACCCCCCCTACAAACACATCTGTTTCAACAGTAGAGGGTACCTGTATATCTGTATCATGGGTTAAGCTGGTAAGTAACAATGCACCTTCTGTAATATCACTGGGGACATCCATCATTGCACTAAAACCGAGTGGGCCGATAACTGCAGGACTCTCACCTGGAAGGGCGGGTCGATAATCACTCGGCTTTTTTGCAAAGAATTTATGAAGACTCATTTTACGAACAGACCTGAATAAATCAGCCTCAAATTTCACAAAATCAAAATTTTCAACAAGGCAGAAATTAAGTCCTTTTGACAGGGCAGACAGACAATCAGAGGAAAGGGTAACGTCAGAAAGATTAATTACATTACCCACCACATCACCCACCACATCATCACTCTGATAGTTTAGCGTCTCCAAGACACCTGCTTCCTCTTCTGGCCATACTGGCCTCTTTGATTTCTTCCGTCTCCCCCTTCTGGTTTTCCTAAAGGGGTCTGTGGACGGACAGCAGGTTCCGGGTGGGGGTTAGGATTAACACTGATTTGGTGGATTTCCTCGGAGCCACTGGAATCAGAGTCCGTAGTCCAGTAGTCCTGACTCCGTTTTTTAGGCTTTCCTCTTCTGGCGCTACGTTTTCCTTTGTTCCACTGGAACACGCGATTAGAATCATAATCTGATTTGTCCCTTAGGAATTTATCGCGTTTTTTAGCTTTAACTTCTGTTTGCAGGGTAATCAATCTTTTATCCACTTTAGCAAAAAAGGTAGATGCTTGTTCCTCCGTTAGTCTGGTTTTCAGTTCTTTTTTGGCTTTACATAATTCTACCAAGATTTTTTCATATTCCATTTCATTTCTTTTAAGTACAATCCGTACTAGATTCAGGGAATGTTCCAAGTGTGCCTCTTTCCACATTTGTAGGAACACATTATCATCTGTAAATTGTGCCGGCTCTTTATACTGCCGTAGTCCTCTCGGAACTCTTTTACACTCGGCATAAGTGAATTGATGGTCCAGAAGGTACGAACCTCCCTCTCGGCCAAATTAAACACTCGTTGTTCCAATACCTTAGAAAGCACTTACGTCCGTTCTGCCAGAGTCCAGCGTAACTGCGGTAACAGGTTCGGATGTCTCCATCTCCATATTGTACAGGTAAAGGCCCCTTTCTTCAGCGAAACTTGCTAGACCAGGTGCTCAATCCGTAACTTACAAATCCGTTTCAGGGAACATTTGCGCTCTGTAGCCACAGGAGTAGGAGCAGCTAGATTAATAGCACATATTAGGGAAAAACATAACAGTGACCCCACTGTGCTTAAATTTTCAGGATTAGAACTGATTCGTAACAATCCAGATGGAGGGGATCGGCAGAAAGCTTTAGCCAGAAAAGAGGCGACATGGATCATTCGGACTGGAGCTATGGGCCCTTTGGGTCTAAATGATAGAAATGAAATGTCAGCTTTTCTGTAATGCCCTTTCTGAGTATTGTGCTTGTGATAACTTCCTTGTGACTTTTTGGTTACTTTGTGATTTTATTTTGTATAATTATGTGTGTTTTTATTACTTTTTGCACTGCTTTATACTATATATTATCTCCGTATGCTGACGTATTTAAGATGCGCCAGTGACGTATTGGATTATGAGCCTGTTGATGCGCGTGTAGCGCGAAACGATTCGTAGCTCTTCCTGTGGATCGCACTGTTTGTCCTATGTTCTTGCCTAAGAAATAAAGCATTTTTACCTATGGGAGAGTGCCGCTACTGTGTTTCTACGTTGAAGATATTTATCATGTATCCGGCAGAGCACCACCCGATGGTATAACAGCGGTTCCAGCTTCAGTACACAGCCCGGGCTTGCCTGATATTTGACTGGTGTGCCAGCCATTACTTCTTTGTTGGCGTAATATTTGTATGTAATAGTCCTATGGGAGGACTTAAAAAGTGTAATAAAAAAATAAATAAATGTTTTTAAAAATGTCTCAAATCCCCTCCCCCAATAAAAGTCTAAATCATCCCCCCCTTCCCTTTTTATAACACATAAAAGTAATACAACACATAAAAGTAATACAATAAATGCACATATTATACATTGAAACGTGTGTAAAACAATATTATTCCCGCACGGTGAACTGCAAGGATCGCAGATTTTTTTCTACATTTTCTATATTAAAAAATTTATAAAAAGTGATCAAAACATCCGATCTAAACAAATATGGTAATAATAAAAACAAATCATGGCGCAAAAAATTACATCCCATATAGCCCTATGGGTAAAAAAATAAATGTGATATAGGAGTTGCAGTAGGGCCATTTAAAATATACCTATTTGCAAAAATAAGTTTTACTCTTAATAACAATAGTAAAGCACTAAAAAAGCTATGCAAACTTGCATATCGCTGTATTCAGACTGACCTATAGATTAAAGCTAAAATGTCAGTTTTACCTTAAAGTGCATTACGCAAACACGGAACCCCCCAAACTTTGCGTAATTGCATTATTTGTCTCAAATTCACCCCATAAATGATTTTTTGGGGGGTTCCATCATTAATTTTATGGTAGATTGAAAGCTGCCAAGGAGGAAAAAACAAAAATGCAAAAATGTCCTTAAGGCCATTTTGGGCTCAATCCTTAAGGGGTTAAGGGGGTTGTTACTATGCAAGCACGAGATTGGCTGCACAAAGAGACATAGCTAGTTATGTATAGATGAATATGTACTAATAGGAAATGACATATAAGCTTAGGTGGGTGGGAAAATGCAGAGGGGGGAATGCCCCTGTTCACCAAACCAATTAAAACATTTGTGCAGGAGGGGGTTGTCCAGGATTAGAAAAAAAATATATAATAAAACATGATTTATTTAATAAAATAAAATAATCATACCTTTAATTATAATTTTGAGTAACCCTTTAACATTTTTGCCAATATAAACATGCATCGCACTGAACTACACTAGTCATGCTACATTATTTGTGGGCTCTGTGATATATATAGCTTTTCAGTTTTCAAAAAAAAAATCTATAAATATTCCCACAATCAGATCCAAAGAATGAAACAGAACTTCAAGTCAAGGGTATGCTTCAAAGTGACTTCCTTTCCATGCTTTAATTTTAGAATCATTGATTACTTCTCTAGAGAACATTATAAAATTCTCTGTATTGAGATTTGATCAGCGCTTAGTGATTTTTGAGATTAAAGAATTAAAAAGAGACGAACAAGTCCTTAAAAATTCGGTTTGCAATGTTTGCAAATTTTTTGCGCAAAATTTGAAAACTTTGCAACAGACTATATATACTTTGCCTCCATATAAAGAGGACCTGTGCAGATAGATCACCTAATTATGATTTACTGCTCTAACACCGAGATATAGCTGTTTTAACCCATATACAAATGAGCTGTAAGTTTCCAGGAGGCGTTCTCCAAAGCAGAAAGAGCCCAGTTCAGCACAGCCTATCTATACCAAACTAAAATATGGAGGAGCTCACCATAATATTATATAACAAAGGGGTGCAGCTAAGTGTCCAAAAAGACAGCTTGATAAACTATTGAAGAAACAAAGCTGGACACTATAATACAGCGCACACCACTAAATCCAAAGAATATATACAAAGTTTATTGGGACAAACACAAAAGAAACACCACAAAGAGCAACAATAAAATCAATTAAAAAACCACAAAGGTATATGAAAACCTGAGCAGGAGGACAGTATCCACTCCTACTTTACCAAGGAACCAAACATATTAGTAATACTCCACATGATTAAATATGAAATTCATAAAGTGCTTAAGACTGGCTGGCAGTGTAAAATGAAGACACATCTATACATCCAATTCAATATACCATATAAAGGATCCAAAGTGCTACAGTGTAAATAAATAAATAAATAATAAATAAATATATTATATAATAAATACAAACACCAATATGAACCTCTAATGTAACAAGAAATGCCCAACCATATAAGCCACAAAAAATGGACTACATAGGAGCAGAGACCCTGGTACAGACCCAACGCGTGTCGTCACACACAGTGACTTCGTCAGGGGTAAAGCTGCAAAGGAAGTGGTGTCCTTTTATAGCTGGAATGAACCGCATGACACATGATTGTCAAATATTGTAATTACCTGTAGGCCCTTTAAGTGTGGAGAGAGCACATAAGTGTGCACATAAGTGTGGACATTGGCACATGTAAGATGGCGTCGCCGGCGTCTGTCATATCCTACTGCGCATGCGCCACCAAATCCCATCATATATCCATAATGCGCATGCGCAGTTAGAGCACATCACGTGATCACCGCGCATCACGCGCACATCACGTGACCATGTGCGTCCCACATCGTGTGTTGTCAAATCACCTGATGTACATCATGTGACCATATGCGTGCCACACTGCGTGTCATCCAAATAGTTTCAGTATGGCGCCTGCGCAACTGTTATACATCACGTGACCACATGCGTTCCACTGCGTGTCACAGGGATGCCAAAGCCCTCAAAGATCACATGATATGTATATCATGTGACCATATGTTTTCCAAATCAACCCACATATTATATAAATAAGTAAGGAAACATCAAAAAGGTAACACATATCAGTCACACTCGATATTAAGACGCATATAATGTATATTGATGTATTATCGGATCTTGATAAATAACTGGCACGCATATATATACTCCCAGACACTTATACATCCCCATAGATCAGAGCGCACATTATAAGGTAGATCTACCTTATAATGTGCGCTCTGATCTATGGGGATGTATAAGTGTCTGGGAGTATATATATGCGTGCCAGTTATTTATCAAGATCCGATAATACATCAATATACATTATATGCGTCTTAATATCGAGTGTGACTGATATGTGTTACCTTTTTGATGTTTCCTTACTTATTTATATAATATGTGGGTTGATTTGGAAAACATATGGTCACATGATATACATATCATGTGATCTTTGAGGGCTTTGGCATCCCTGTGACACGCAGTGGAACGCATGTGGTCACGTGATGTATAACAGTTGCGCAGGCGCCATACTGAAACTATTTGGATGACACGCAGTGTGGCACGCATATGGTCACATGATGTACATCAGGTGATTTGACAACACACGATGTGGGACGCACATGGTCACGTGATGTGCGCGTGATGCGCGGTGATCACGTGATGTGCTCTAACTGCGCATGCGCATTATGGATATATGATGGGATTTGGTGGCGCATGCGCAGTAGGATATGACAGACGCCGGCGACGCCATCTTACATGTGCCAATGTCCACACTTATGTGCACACTTATGTGCTCTCTCCACACTTAAAGGGCCTACAGGTAATTACAATATTTGACAATCATGTGTCATGCGGTTCATTCCAGCTATAAAAGGACACCACTTCCTTTGCAGCTTCACCCCTGACGAAGTCACTGTGTGTGACGACACGCGTTGGGTCTGTACCAGGGTCTCTGCTCCTATGTAGTCCATTTTTTGCGGCTTATATGGTTGGGCATTTCTTGTTACATTAGAGGTTCATATTGGTGTTTGTATTTATTATATAATATATTTATTTATTATTTATTTATTTATTTACACTGTAGCACTTTGGATCCTTTATATGGTATATTGAATTGGATGTATAGATGTGTCTTCATTTTACACTGCCAGCCAGTCTAAAGCACTTTATGAATTTCATATTTAATCATGTGGAGTATTACTAATATGTTTGGTTCCTTGGTAAAGTAGGAGTGGATACTGTCCTCCTGCTCAGGTTTTCATATACCTTTGTGGTTTTTTAATTGATTTTATTGTTGCTCTTTGTGGTGTTTCTTTTGTGTTTGTCCCAATAAACTTTGTATATATTCTTTGGATTTAGTGGTGTGCGCTGTATTATAGTGTCCAGCTTTGTTTCTTCAATAGTTTATCACACAGCCTATCTATAAGCACACCTTATACAACTCTTGTAACTGCCCTCCATTTTTCTTTTGTAAGGAAGTCATGGGGGCAGCACTTATGCAAGACTTCCTTAAGGCGGACAGATACAAGTCCTAAGTGAGGCATGTTTGGGGATGGACTGGCCATACTGAGCTTGGCTTTTGCAGGACAGAGAACGCCTTCTTGGAACTTGCTCATTTGCATATGGATCGGCAGCTATATCACAGCACTGGAGTTGACTGCCCATGAAACAAGGTATGCAGTGAATCCTGGTTAGGTAACGTATCTGCATGTGGGCTGTCTTTGGGATGCAAATCCATGCTGAGAGCTCCTCTTTAAGTTAACTCCCAATCTGTTTGACCCTGAGTATTGTTTGCCGAATGTGCCACCGTTATCACTTGTTAGACTCCTGTGACCTGGTTTTTATGCAAATGTTACCTCTTTCTAATGACTTTGCTGTTCAGCTTACTCTGTCTAAGACAATCAATAAAAGTTAAAACGAAAGACTTTTGCTGAATAGCCTCCAAAGAGTAACAAACACTCTCTATGCTCAAGGATGTACAACCCACACAGCACCCCAAATAAACTCCTCACACGGAGGAGACATCCGAGCCAAACCACAAATCTTCGAAATAGTTAATAAAGTTTATTTTGTACAGTCATTTTGAAAACCTGATTTACACACAAAAAGTATATAAAATTTTCTTTATACAGAGGAGGACAACACAAGACAGGCAACACAACACAAGGAAAGGGCGACAACACGGATCATGCATGTGTCATAAAGGGAATAAAGTGCATGCTTTGGCCAGAGAATCTCATATATCACAAAGTGCCATGTGCATCATGCAATAAAAAAAAATGAAAAATTCTTCTATCTTCTACCTTTCACTTCTGACGATCATATTATATAATACCATGTTTACAATTTTTGCACGCTTTGCCTTCGCCATTTTTTGTTTATTGCATGATGCCCTAATGCTATACACCTGAAGCAGGTATTTTAGTCTCTCAGGATAAGACGGATGTGATATACACACTTTCAATCAGAAGGGTCCAAGTATAGAAATTGGGTATATATATATATATATATATATATATATATATATATATATATATATATATCACTTTTTTAAAGATACAATGCTATACACCTGAAACAGGTATTTTTGTCAGATGTGATATCAGAAGTATACGACTTGTATATCTGTACTGCACATTTTGGTTCCGTGCACCCTTTTCCAATGCCTAATCTATCTTTCGCCCTCTCTATATTTCTCTCTCAATCACTAGATGTTTCTCTTCTCCGCTTTCCTAATCTTTCCTTTCCCACAATATCTTCTCAGTAGTCTGTAGTACACAACAGGAGCTTGCTTCCTCTCTCTCTCTCCCTCTACACACTGCGTGGTGCGGTCATGTGACCGCTCCTTTTTAAGGAATACCAACGTCAAACAGGGGGTGGGCTAGTACAAGATCCCTGCTGATTGGATGTGTTCTGGGCATTATGGGAAAGCGCTTTTCCCGCCCGGAACACTTCCTGTTTTCTAGAATGGTGGCTGGCATTTTAGAAATCAAGAAAAAAAATCAGAGCGGATTTCCAAAAACCGAATCCGATCGGACTCAGATTTTTGGGAAAATCCGAACCGGATCCAATACCGGGCGAACCGGTTCGCTCATCTCTAATTGTAATAGCTCACTGGATGCTCATTTACCAATGTCCACTGCTGTCCTGGGAGAAAATTGATATTATGACGCTTAAAAAAAAAAAAAAAATCACTGCAAAAAGATCCCACCTGTGTAGTCAGTGGACATGTGTAAACTACATGTGCAAAAGAACACACTATCACTGAAAAAATGTAGACTAAAAGTTTACCAATTTTATTAGATATGCATTAAAAACAATTAAAAACATGGTCCAAAGATGAAGGTCAATAATTAGTGTAGGATACAGCACTATATAAAGGAATACATAAAATAGTGTGTTTACCAATCAGTGCAATGACACACTATACCCCTCACAATAAATCTGTCCTAAATATAATATAGTGGCACCTATCTGCCACCCCGGTCTCTACACGTTTCTCCCCTCCGGGATCATCAGGAGAATAAAAACAAAAACAACCAGGTCAGCAACGGGGTTAATGCTGCCACTCTCTAATGTCACTAAAGACAATGCCGGACCAATGAAGAATAAAGCACTGAAAAAGTAATGAATTAACTTGCATATGTGAAAAGATGCACATTATCTGTCAAGTTGCAAGTGTCACGATCGACAAACCAGTGCATTAATGAAAACAGGCTCAAACGAGCCACTCACGATCCCCTCAGACCGATGTCTGATCTCATGCTGTAGTACCGAGGACGCCAAACCTAGGTCCCGCCCCTTATTTATTCATGAGCGGTTCACGCCTCCGGAGACAGCAACACCACCCCCCACACACATGATCAAAGCATTCCGCAGTGGAATGCAGCGCTGCACTAACGTCACATGATCCCTTAACATCCCGCGGGTCATGTGACATCTGCGTCCCAGGATACGACGTCCAGCTACAGCCATGCGCAGTGCGCAGGAGAATCCGACTCACGTCATCAGCCATGTGATCGCGGCCGAAGTCTCCTGCGCATCAGAGGAAACACACTCTCATTGGTGGAACCAAGGCAACGGTACAGACAACAATAGAACCTGAAGCGCATGTCCAGTGTGGGGATGGTGTGAATCAGACTGGTATATCTCCTCTTTATGTATTAGTAACACCGGTGTCTGTAGTGTGGATGCAGGTAGATTTATAGGGGTAAAAAGGGCGACCTGTTTCTACCCGCCCCTGTCGTAACCCTCTACTAGACATCACCGAGGATACTTACAAAAGAGAAGGGGGATATTCTGACCTAAGACCAAAAAGAAAAAGAGGGCCGACACCAAGGTCCGGCTGGACAATCAAATTAATGGTGTCAGGCCTAGATTTTAGATATATATATATAGGGGTGGTGCTATCACGCACTATATCTCCCAGGCTGGGTTCCATGATCCTAAACTCCACTCAAAATGGAGAGACAAAAACCAAAACCAAACAAGGCTAAATACTCAAAGCTGTACAGAGATAGGTGTTTTCCATCGGGTCATTGAGTGGAAAAAGACCCATCTAGAAATACTGGCTGTAGTTACGTCTCAATAAAACAGTGAGGCGCTCATTCCCCTAGGGGTTTGAGAGCGAAACCTATAGATCCACTCACTTTCCTTTTGTAATATTCTCCTGTCCCAATCACCACCCCTCACTGATGGTCGGATCTTTTCAATAATAGAAAATCTCAGACATTAGGTTGTATCCCTGTTGTGTTGAATATCCCCTAGATGTTCGAGGATTCTCCTTCTAAACTCACGTTTAGTCTTGTCTACGTAGTCAGATGGACAAGTGCAGGTACAGAGATATACCACCCCCTTAGTCTTACAGTTCACCAAATCATGGATGAGGAAGTTCTCCCCAGTATTTGTACAGGTGTTACTTTTGGTTGGGGTGACAAAGGGACATGCTTTACACATACTACATCAGTATAGGCCCTTCGTTCTATCCTCCAGCCAAGTCTGTCCTGTACGGGGTCGTGTGTAATGGCTATGTACTAGTCTATCCCGTAGGCTTCTCCCTTTACGGTAAGTAACACTCGGATGTTGTGTAATGATCCCTGATATGTCTTGGTCGGCCAGTAGGATAGGCCATTACCTTTTTAGAATCTTCATCACTGATGCTGATTGGTTATCATAGGTGCCAATCAGCCTTAACGGTTGTACATTGTGTGGAGTATCCCTGGGGGTAAGTAACTCATGTCGATTACAATCTCTTGCATATTTAAATTAATTGGACAGGATATTTTGTGGGTAACCTCTCTATAGAAACCTTCTCTGTAGATCTCTCGCCTGTATATGGAAATCCTCCATCTTGGAGCAGTTCCTACGGACCCTCAGGTATTGCCCCTTGGGGATACCTTTCCGGAGGGCCGTCGGATGATGACTGCCCCAATGGAGGAGTCCATTAGTGGCCGTAGGTTTTCTATAGAGGGAGGAGCACAACTGACCATCCTGTTTTGAGATGCTCAGATCCAGGAAAGCAATTGTCTCTCTCTGTAGTTCATGAGTGAACCTGAGCCCCAGTTCATTCACATTGATAAGGGTCATGAAATCAGCAAACTCTCTCTCTGTGCCACTCCACAAAAGGAGAATATCATCTATATAGCGTGACCACGATAGAATTCTTGAAGTCCACCAGGTCTCCTCGGCAGGAAACACTATAGTATCCTCCCACCAGCCTAGGAGGAGATTCGCATATGTGGGGGCACAAGGGCTCCCCATTGCAGTTCCCCTAAGCAGTCCCCCTAAGATTTTCTATTATTGAAAAGATCTGACCATCAGTGAGGGGTGGTGATTGGGACAGGAGAATATTACAAAAGGAGAGTGAGTGGATCTATAGGTTTCGCTCTCAAACCCCTAGGGGACTGAATGAGCGCCTCACTTTTACCTGTTTTATTGAGACGTAACTACAGCCAGTATTTCTAGATGGGTCTTTTTCCACTCAATGACCCGATGGAAAACACCTATCTCTGTACAGCTTTGAGTGTTTAGCCTTGTATATATATAAAGTCTAGGCCTGACACCATTAATTTGATTGTCCAGTTGGACCTTGGTGTCGGCCCTCTTTTTCTTTTTGGTCTTAGGTCAGAATATCCCCCTTCTCTTTTGTAAGTATCCTCGGTGATGTCTAGTAGAGGGTTACGACAGGGGCGGGCAGGGACAGGTTCCGGACGGGGTCGCTCTTTTTAGGGCGAGTGCTCTGTGTTAGGATAGGATATTTAGAGGAAAGGGCAGGGCATGCTAGGGATAGTTAGCAGCCTTTACACTAAGAATCATTGAGATGATAAGGGGTTTACCTACTTTTTTATGGTTACCTTCTACTAATTAGCCCTTTAGGTCCCCTTTCCTATTATTGTATCATTTATATTTATATTTAATCAGCTTTTGTGGTATTCTACCTGTCCCTGCACCTGGATGATGGCAATAATTCACCCCTATAAATCTACCTGCATCTACACTACAGACACCGGTGTTACTAATACATAAAGAGGAGATATACCATTCTGATTCACACCATCCCCACACTGGACATGTGCTTTAGGTTCTATTGTTGTCTGTACCGTTGCCTTGGTTACACCAATGGGAGTGTGTTTCCTCTGATGCGCAGGAGATTTCGGCTGCGATCACATGGCTGATGACGCGAGTCGGATTCTCCTGCGCACTGCACATGGCTGTAGCTGGACGTCGTATCCTGGGACGCAGACATCACGTGACCCGCGGGTTGTTAAGGGATCACGTGACGTTAGTGCAGCATTGCGTTCCACTGCGGAACGCTTTGATCATGTGTGTGTGGGGGGTGGTGTTGCTGTCTCCGGAGGCGCAAACCGCTCATGAATAAATAAGGGGCGGGACATAGGTTCGGCGTCCTCGGTACTACAGCATGAGATCAGACATCGGTCTGAGGGGATCGTGAG
The DNA here is from genome assembly GCF_027789765.1 of Dendropsophus ebraccatus. Classification (NCBI taxonomy): domain Eukaryota; kingdom Metazoa; phylum Chordata; class Amphibia; order Anura; family Hylidae; genus Dendropsophus; species Dendropsophus ebraccatus. The sequence goes on from NC_091460.1 coordinate 47,940,718, forward strand.
TGGCTCGTTTGAGCCTGTTTTCATTAATGCACTGGTTTGTCGATTGTGACACTTGCAACTTGACAGATAATGTGTATCTTTTCACATATGCAAGTTAATTCATTACTTTTTCAGTGCTTTATTTCTCATTGGTCCGGCATTGTCTTTAGTGACATTGGAGAGTGGCAGCATTAACCCCGTTGCTGACCTGGTTGTTTTTGTTTTTGTTTGGTCTCCTGATGATCCCGGAGGGGAGAAACGCGTAGAGACCGGGGTGGCAGATAGGTGCCACTATATTATATTTAGGACAGATTTATTGTGAGGGGTATAGTGTGTCATTGCACAGATTGGTAAACACACTATTTTATGTATTCCTTTATATAGTGCTGTATCCTACACTAATTATTGACCTTCATCTTTGGACCACGCTTTTAATCGTTTTTAATGCATATCTAATAAAATTGGTTAAGTTTTAGTCTACATGTTTTCAGTGATAGTGTATTATGCCGCTTATCCACCAAAGTCCACTACTGTCCATGGCGGAAATTGAATGATTGACAGGCTGACATTTTTTAAGAATTTACATTTTCCAATTTTGACACTGTCACAGCAACAGCTGTTGCAAAAAATCGCTACTCTGTAGTAGTCCCACTATTGTAGCTACTATAGTTTGCCTGTTTTAATAAAAATTTGTTTGTATTCAATTCGCGAATATTTGCAAACTTCGCGAAACGAATTTTCAAGTGATTTGCTCATCTCTAGGAATCACATTCACAATGCCTTCCTTTGGATTCTTACATTAATATGACTGCATCAGGCTATTAATTTTGTGCTTTCATACTAATTTCCAGTAATTTTTATAATAATCCAGGAAAAATATAACACCAATCTAAGGAAAAGATAGATTTAAAGGGGTTATTTTAAGATTAAAAGTTATTACCTATGCAACTGCTGAGGCTCCACCGATCATGAGACTAGAGGTCCATTGTTCCTTGAGTGAATGGAGTGGTGCAATGCATACTTGTCCATCACTCTATTTACTCTCTATGGAATTTCTCAACATAGCTGAGTGCTGTACTTTGCTTTGTTTGGAAGTCCTATAGAAAGTGAATAGAGGGGTGGCTAAGAATGCAAACTTAGTTCACACAACAAAATTTTTCGTGAAGGTACGGCCGTTATTGCAATTGACAACAACGGCCATATTTTTTACGAAAAGATATGTTGCCTTGTCTTCTATGGAATCCGGCCTGAGCGTATACACATAGTATACGCTCCACCAGGGACCTCTCGCGGCACTGTAGAAAACTGACATGTCAGTTTTCTGCCGCCGCTATCCAGTGAATAGTGGCCGCAGAAAGCTCTGTCAGTGCACACTATGGATCGTGCGGCTGTGGCCGCTTGCTCCATAGTGTGGTGTGGGGAGTTCTGATGCGGATGCGCATGAATGCACCCGCATCAGGACTCTGCGGCTGCAAAGATCATCTGGCCCGTACTGCAGTACCGGCCGGGATGATCTTTTTGGAGACTGGCCGGTCTCTTACACAGTATGAACATGGCCTTAGGCTGCAATATTTCAGGGGACAAAGCACTTCGCCTTTTCGTGGTCCCAGCACTTGAGCTATCCACCAATCCACTATTTAGTTAGGTTTAACTTTGGTATACTGCTTTAAATCTTTTGGCAATGTTAATGAAATAGTCTGTCCACATGAGTCAGTGTCATAGCTAATCCCGACCTATTGATATTGCATACAACTAATTACTATAACTATTACATGAAATATGTAAACAACTATTCAAACAATTTTACTTTTTCCAACCAACCAAACATTTTTACATTCCTAGAATTGTTCCCGCAGAACAGAAAGCTGTAGGAAGCCACATGGTGCAATGCTATGGTATATCATTTGCAATAATGTTGTGTATATATTGTGTTTGGATTAGCATTTATGTATATGGTTTTCTGTTTTGGAATAAACATTGTTAAGCTATTGTTCCAAATAATTTTATGTACAACATAATGTCTATGCATCTTGGTACTTTCCATTGATTTTCACTACCTACAGCTGCAGGCAATCTGGAAAATAATAATAGGGAGCTGTAAAATAAGTTAACAAACCATTGCATATAAGACAATACATTAGTCTTTCATCCAATTTTATACGTCTATGTGAGCTTCTTCCACATATTTGTAAAACAGAAATAAAAACATCAACAATTTAGGTAATAGAAAAATGGAATGCATCTTGATGGATTCATCATATACAGTGTACCCTCAGGTAGGTTTTCTAGCGAGGGGGATGGTAAGTAGGTGAACACTGGGGCAGAGGATTGGACGGCTGATGGCCTCACTTACCCCACTTTTATTACACCTTCAGCAATTGATATATTCAAGGGTTAGACTTAAAGTGATACTGTCACTCCTAAACCCCCATCTATGTGCTGCACTCTGCACCATCCACAATCTTATATCCTGCACACTCCATACATACTGTATATACCTGTATAAAACTTGCCTGTGTCATCTTCATGCTCTAAAATCTAAAATTTATTTCATTGGTTGACAGTGTCATGTTGGTTGGGTCCTCTCCCCAGAAGGTAGATTGGGCCCAACTGCCATAAAGCCACAGTGTGTGTGTGTGTGTGTGTGTGTGTGTGTGTGTGTGGTGACAATAACACTTAAATGCGGAACTCCAGCGAAAAATGTTTTCTTTCAAATCAACTGATGTCAGATATTTATATAGATTTGTAATTTATTTCTATTTAAAATCTCAAGCCTTCCAGTACTTATCAGCTACTGTATGTCCTGTGGAAAGTGGTGCATTCTTTCCAGTCTGACACAGTGCTCTCTGCTGCCACCTCTGTCCAAGACAGAAACTGTCCAGAGAAGGAGAGGTTTTCTATGGGGATTTGCTACTCATCTGGACAGTTCCTGTTTCGGACAGAGGTGGCAGCAGAGAGCACTGTGTCAGACTGGAAAAAAAACAACACTTCCTGCAGGTCGTTCTGCAGCTAATAAGTATGAGAAGACTTGAGATTTTAAATAGAAGTAAATCACAAATCTATATAACTTTCTGAAACCAGTTGATTTAAAAGAAAAAGATTTTCGCTGGATAACCCCTTTAACAATTTTTTTTTTCCAATTTCACTTGATTTTGGTGCATGCGGTTTTATTAATTTCCCTTATTGATGTAAAAGTGGGCTATATATTTAGCAAGCACAATTTTACATGGCAACCAGGAAGCCTCTATATTTCTCAGTATACAAGGAAACCGAAACAAGGAATTAATCTTCCTCCCTTTGCAGCTAAAGAAATGTATATTTGCAGTATGGAATCCTGAATGGATTTGGAAAGTCACGATTTGTATTGTTTAACACTATTGTCTCCAAAGAATACAGTAGTAAATTTAAAGCGGCTTGCCAAATCCAATCACAGTTGTTTTGTTGCACCTGATGTTGGCAGAATACCAGCAGCCATTCCTTTCTGTTTTTCATTTCACTGCCAGAATGATAGCAAGAATAAAAAGGCAATGTGACATTGTGTTATTAACACCATTACATACACATGTGCACTTCAGCTGCTTAGTTAAAGCAGCAAATCAGAGATAAACATTTGCTTGCTTTGACAGTACAGTATGTATTCCCACAATACAGAAAAGCTCTTCTAAGGATAACCGTTTGGATCACTTCTCAAAGAATAATAAAGGATTAAGAATTATAATAATATATACATAAAATTATACATGTTCGAGATCTTAAGGCTCTTTTATAGGAGATGCTAAGAGTAGATTTTAGGCAATCTTCCAATATTTCTTTGGGTTGCTGGATAACTTGGATGGACTATAGGTTTGGGTTCCCTGAACTTCAGATAGTGCCAGGGCCGAGCACAGCATCCAATCAGCTGATTGTCAGTACTGTTAGCATTGGAAAGAGTAATGGCTTCTTTCTCTGTTGCAAGAGGATATAGGTTGTCTTCTACTTCAGCTGCCAAGTCCTTGTACATTACATGAACGCCCTTGTGCATTGCAAGAAGCAAATATTTTTCAGTCTATGCCTTCCACTGTGTTTTAACTCCTTAAAGGAGAATTCCAGGCTTGGGAGGATGAAAAAAGTAACATACTCTCACCTACCCAGCTCCGTAGCTGATGCGAGTATCCCGGTCTCCCGGTGCCCCGATCTGAGTGGGGACCTAGAACGTGACACCAGGCCTGCTCAACCAGTCAGTTGACAAGATGGACTATGCTATCGATGCTGACTGGCGGAGTGGGCCTGGCACGTCACATCCCAGGTCCTCTCTTTCACCAGGACGTTACCAGGGGTCCAGCACTGAGAGATACCGGCAACAGCGCTGTATCGGGGGAGGTGAGAGCATGTTCATCCTCCCCAGCACTCTGCCTTTTGTTTTTTCCTCCTTGCCTTCTTAGAGCCTTCACACTTTTATTTTTCCACCTACAGGGCTGTTTGGGGTCTTATTTTTTGTGCACAAATCTCTAGCTTTCAATGATACCATATTCATGTAGATGGGATGTCAATACATACATACATACATACATACATACATACATATACAATGTAACAAAAAAAAAAACTTTTTTTGCTTTTTTTTTTTTTGTTTACACTGTTCACCGTACTGGAACACTATTTTTATATTTTATTAGAATTAGACAATTATTCATACTACAATATATATTTTTAGTTATTTTTTAAGTAATTTTTAAGTAAAATTCTAATTGCTGTGTGATTATAAGCTCAAGTGGATGCTCAACCTCACAGAGACCAGACCCCAGTTCCAACTTCAGAACAGCAAAAATGAAGAAGGTGGCAATTCCATATATGTGAGTAAAGTGGTTTGTTTATTCATCCAACATGTGCAACATTGCAATCATCTTTCTTAAGTAACACACAAAGTGTAGTAAGGGGCTAGTATTTAGTACCGCCATAGCCATAGGCTGTATCCCAGTTTTCCAGGCGGTCCTCCGGCTGTATCCACCCGCTGTACGGAGCGGGCAGACAGCGCGAATCAGACGCCGAGAGTTCTGGTTCATACGAACCAGAAATCCGGCGGGTTTGCTCATCTTTAGTATTTAGCAGCAAGAAAGGCGACCCATAATTAGTGACCAACATAAACATTCTATATACATCAATCATATAAACATGTACATGGGAAATAATCATAGTGTCTGATCACATACTCCATCTGAAGTGTCAGTGCAGTGGCTGATCGTTCATAGTCTATAAATATCATTATAAATCATATACAGTAATCCTTCAACTTACAATGGCCTCAGGATACAATATCTTCAACATTCAATGTTCCTTTCTGGACCATCGTAACTTGAGACCAGACTCAACATACAATACTACAGACAGTCCAGATCTGCGGCATATGTGAATAACTAGCTGATAGACCAATAAAAGTGGCCATTTTATTGATAAAACCCCAGAAATACTGTAGTGCCTGCACTGGTAGGCTGTCTAGTATCTCCTCCCTACAGTACAGTGTGAGGCCATGTTCACAAGGCATAAGACACTAGCCGCGGAAAACTGACATGTCAGTTATTTGTGGCGCCGCCAGCGATCACGGACTGAGTGTATACTATGTATATACACTCTGGCCAGGATTCCCTCAGCCTGCAGCACAATGTAAGTAAACTATTAATCACGACAACAACAGCCGTGATTAATACTGAACTTAGGTTGTGTGAACATAGCCTGATACTACATGGCCTGTGCTGCTCTTTACCTGTGTAGCTCCTTTGGGCACCAGTTGAGGGCGACTTAATTTTATTATTCTGGGACCATGGCAGAACTTCACAGGACCCTGAAAGCTGTCCAGGCTTCTACTAGCTCTTTCTGTCTGTTGTATGTAAAAACTTACTTTATCTGTATGAGATATCTGCCTATTTTTCTCTTAATCTTAATTTTCTCACATTTTGGGATGATATTTTGGGGCTTCAAAACCAATTACCAGTTTTCCATAGAGTTATGGAGTCAACATACAATGGTTTCAACATACAATGGTCATCATGGAACCCATTAATATTGTATGTTGAGAGACCACCAGCCTCGGACTGGGCCACCGGGGAGCCGGGGAAACCCCCGGTGGGCCCCTCCCCCTTCCTCCCTATTGGTGGGCCCCTTAACAGGAGGCTTCCCGTTTATTTGCTCAAGGCCCCATATGCCGTACATTTCTCCCTGCAGCTGCAGAGTCCTGTCACCTGGTCACTGCCTCTGTATATGTATATGTATGAGGTGTATGGGCCGGGCAGTGACCATGGTGACAGGCAGCAGTGTAATGTGGAGCGCGGTGTCTCTCTCCTCTCCCGGCCCCTCCCCCACCTCCTCCTCTCTGGCTGCTCAGTGGGGACACAGCCGGAGGGGAGAGGGCCCCCTGCAGCAGCTATGACAGGTGGCCTGTAACAGAAGGCCTCCTGCTGGGTGATGTCTCTGCATGTGGAGCTCCCCCAGAGCAGACAGGCCTCCAGTATCCAGCTCTCCGGTCGGGACAGAAGGGGAGGGCAGTAGGGATTGTCTGCAAACACCATGCAGCTCTCTGATCCCTCCACATACATCTCCTGCACACCTGTCCTGCTCTTCATGAAGGGTGAGTGTGCTTATGTGTGTGCAAATATGTGTGTTATGTCAACATTATGTAGGATGGTGTGTAATGTGTAAGGGCTGAACTGGGAGGTGAAGGTTCTCTCCACTACAGCTAATACTTTTCCCAATATACTATACTAGTCCTATGTGTCAGCAATACAACTACTACCCTCAATATACTATACTAGTCCTATGTGTCAGCAATACAACTACTACCCTCAATATACTATACTAGTGCTATGTGTCAGCAATACAACTACTACCCTCAATATACTATACTAGTGCTATGTGTCAGCATGTAGTTGTATAGCTGTGTCAGCACTAGTATTGTATATTGGGGATAGTAGTAGTATAGCTGTGTCAGCACTAGTATAGTATATTGGGGATAGTAGTTGTATAGCTGTGTCAGCACTAGTATAGTATATTGGGGATAGTAGTTGTATGGCTGACATAGCACTAGTATAGTATATTGGGGATAGTAGTTGTATAGCTGTGTCAGCACTAGTATAGTATATTGGGGATAGTAGTTGTATGGCTGACATAGGACTAGTATAGCATATTGTGCATAGTAGTTGTATGGCTGACATTGCACTAGTATAGCATATTGGGGATAGTAGTTGTATAGCTATGTGTCAGCAATACAACTACTATCCTCAATATACAATGCTAGTGCTATGTGTCAGCCATACAACTACAAGTACTACCCCCATAATACTATACTGTGTGTGTGTCAGCTATACTACAGCTACCCCCAACATACTATACTGTGTGTGTCAGCCATACTACTGCTACCCCCAACATACTATACTGTGTGTCAGCTATACTACTGATACCCCCAACATACTATATTGTGTGTGTCAGCCATACTACTGCTACCCCCAACATACTATACTGTGTGTGTCAGCCATACTACTGCTACCCCCAACATACTATACTGTGTGTCCGCCATACTACTGCTACCCCCAACATACTATACTGTGTGTCCGCCATACTACTGCTACCCCCAACATACTATACTGTGTGTCAGCCATACTACTGCTACCCCCAACATACTATACTGTGTGTCCGCCATACTACTGCTACGCCCAACATACTATACTGTGTGTGTCAGCCATACTACTGCTACCCCCAACATACTATACTGTGTGTCAGCTATACTACTGCTACCCCCAACATACTATACTGTGTGTCCGCCATACTACTGCTACCCCCAACATACTATACTGTGTGTGTCAGCCATACTACTGCTACCCCCAACATACTATACTGTGTGTGTCAGCCATACTACTGCTACCCCCAACATACTATACTGTGTGTCAGCCATACTACTGCTACCCCCAACATACTGTGTGTCAGCTATACTACTGATACCCCCAACATACTATACTGTGTGACCGCCATACTACTGCTACCCCCAACATACTATACTGTGTGTCTGCCATACTACTGCTACCCCCAACATACTATACTGTGTGTCTGCCATACTACTGCTACCCCCAACATACTATACTGTGTGTCAGCCATACTACTGCTACCCCCAACATACTATACTGTGTGTCTGCCATACTACTGCTACCCCCAACATACTATACTGTGTGTCAGCCATACTACTGCTACCCCCAACATACTATACTGTGTGTCAGCTATACTACTGATACCCCCAACATACTATACTGTGTGTCAGCTATACTACTGATACCCCCAACATACTATACTGTGTGACCGCCATACTACTGCTACCCCCAACATACTATACTGTGTTTCAGCTATACTACTGATACCCCCAACATACTATACTGTGTGTGTCAGCCATACTACTGCTACCCCCAACATACTATACTGTGTGTCAGCCATACTACTGCTACCCCCAACATACTATACTGTGTGTCAGCTATACTACTGATACCCCCAACATACTATATTGTGTGTGTCAGCCATACTACTGCTACCCCCAACATACTATACTGTGTGTGTCAGCCATACTACTGCTACCCCCAACATACTATACTGTGTGTCCGCCATACTACTGCTACCCCCAACATACTATACTGTGTGTCCGCCATACTACTGCTACCCCCAACATACTATACTGTGTGTCCGCCATACTACTGATACCCCCAACATACTATATTGTGTGTGTCAGCCATACTACTGCTACCCCCAACATACTATACTGTGTGTGTCAGCCATACTACTGCTACCCCCAACATACTATACTGTGTGTCCGCCATACTACTGCTACCCCCAACATACTATACTGTGTGTCCGCCATACTACTGCTACCCCCAACATACTATACTGTGTGTCCGCCATACTACTGCTACCCCCAACATACTATACTGTGTGTCAGCTATACTACTGCTACCCCCAACATACTATACTGTGTGTCAGCTATACTACTGCTACCCCCAACATACTATACTGTGTGTCCGCCATACTACTGCTACCCCCAACATACTATACTGTGTGTGTCAGCCATACTACTGCTACCCTCAACATACTATACTGTGTGTGTCAGCCATACTACTGCTACCCCCAACATACTATACTGTGTGTCAGCCATACTACTGCTACCCCCAACATACTATACTGTGTGTCCGCCATACTACTGCTACCCCCAACATACTATACTGTGTGTGTCAGCCATACTACTGCTACCCCCAACATACTATACTGTGTGTCAGCCATACTACTGCTACCCCCAACATACTATACTGTGTGTCCGCCATACTACTGCTACCCCCAACATACTATACTGTGTGTCAGCCATACTACTGCTACCCCCAACATACTATACTGTGTGTCAGCCATACTACTGCTACCCCCAACATACTATACTGTGTGTCCGCCATACTACTGCTACCCCCAACATACTATACTGTGTGTCAGCTATACTACTGCTACCCCCAACATACTATACTGTGTGTCCGCCATACTACTGCTACCCCCAACATACTATACTGTGTGTCCGCCATACTACTGCAACCCCCAACATACTATACTGTGTGTCCGCCATACTACTGCTACCCCCAACATACTATACTGTGTGTGTCAGCCATACTACTGCTACCCCCAACATACTATACTGTGTGTCAGCCATACTACTGCTACCCCCAACATACTATACTGTGTGTCCGCCATACTACTGCTACCCCCAACATACTATACTGTGTGTCCGCCATACTACTGCTACCCCCAACATACTATACTGTGTGTCAGCTATACTACTGCTACCCCCAACATACTATACTGTGTGTCCGCCATACTACTGCTACCCCCAACATACTATACTGTGTGTCCGCCATACTACTGCAACCCCCAACATACTATACTGTGTGTCTGCCATACTACTGCTACCCCCAACATACTATACTGTGTGTCAGCCATACTACTGCTACCCCCAACATACTATACTGTGTGTCAGCTATACTACTGATACCCCCAACATACTATACTGTGTGACCGCCATACTACTGCTACCCCCAACATACTATACTGTGTGTCTGCCATACTACTGCTACCCCCAACATACTATACTGTGTGTCTGCCATACTACTGCTACCCCCAACATACTATACTGTGTGTCAGCCATACTACTGCTACCCCCAACATACTATACTGTGTGTCAGCTATACTACTGATACCCCCAACATACTATACTGTGTGTCAGCTATACTACTGATACCCCCAACATACTATACTGTGTGACCGCCATACTACTGCTACCCCCAACATACTATACTGTGTTTCAGCTATACTACTGATACCCCCAACATACTATACTGTGTGTGTCAGCCATACTACTGCTACCCCCAACATACTATACTGTGTGTCAGCCATACTACTGCTACCCCCAACATACTATACTGTGTGTCCACCATACTACTGCTACCCCCAACATACTATACTGTGTGTCCACCATACTACTGCTACCCCCAACATACTATACTGTGTGTCCACCATACTACTGCTACCCCCAACATACTATACTGTGTGTCCGCCATACTACTGCTACCCCCAACATACTATACTGTGTGTCCGCCATACTACTGCTACCCCCAACATACTATACTGTGTGTCCGCCATACTACTGCTACCCCCAACATACTATACTGTGTGTCAGCCATACTACTGCTTCCCCCAACATACTATACTGTGTGTCCGCCATACTACTGCTACCCCCAACATACTATACTGTGTGTGTCAGCCATACTACTGCTACCCCCAACATACTATACTGTGTGTCAGCTATACTACTGCTACCCCCAACATACTATACTGTGTGTCCGCCATACTACTGCTACCCCCAACATACTATACTGTGTGTCCACCATACTACTGCTACCCCCAACATACTATACTGTGTGTGTGAGCCATACTACAACTAACTCTAACTACTTTAATAAAAACAAAAAAAGGGGAAAAATTGGCATCATCGCATGTGTAATTGCACTATTAAATTATCACCTTCCTAAACTCGCATGGTATACAGTGTTTGCAAAAAAAAACAAAAAAAAAAAAAAAACAAGTAATGCAGTGGTACCTTGGTTTAAGAGTAACTTGGTTTAGGAGCGTTTTGGTTTAAGAGCTCACAGTTTTTCAAAATTGTGACTTGGTGTAAGAGCTCCCTGTACTGGGTGGGAGGGGGAGTGGGGGAGGGGCATGGTCTGCATAGCGGGGTCTACAGCCCTGTACTCTGACCCAGGAAGTCTCCCTCACCTTCCAAATCATAGCAGATCCACTTCAGGCTGGGGCTTACATCAGGGGACAGGACTGTGGAGGTAATCTCTCCATAGCTGTAACCCCTCTCTCCCCAGACAGAGAGCGCTGCATCTACCGTATGTGCCCACATCTGTCCTGCTCATTCCTTCCTGCTCCCTGCAGTCTCTGTCCGCCCTTGTGTTTCCCATCCTCTCCAATACTGTACAGTAACTTATAATATCACAGATTCTGCTGTTTCTCATTGTTTCATCTGTTTTACATGTTATTCAGAATAATAAATCATTATTTTGGGGGTGGAACCAATTGTCTGCATTTCTATGATTTCTTATGGGAAAATTTGCTTTGGTATAAAAGAGTGGATTTGGAATACAAGCGACGTCCTGGAACGAATTATGCTCGTAATCCAAGGCACCACTGTACATGCAAACACGGTACCGAAAAGCTGCAGACCATGGTTCACAAAAATAACTCTCAGCCGGCCTACAGGTTGAAAGATTAAAAAAGTTATGGCAATCAGAATACAGCAATTTTGAACAGTCTTAAAATTGGGGAGCATTATATCTGCAGTCAGGGGGGGGGCAGCATTATATTGAATTATTATGGGGGTTATATGCTAAGTACCGAAATGGTATCAAGTATCAAAATAAAAAAGTTGGTATTGGTATTAAACTCAAAAATCTGGTTTCGTGACATCACTAATGTATATAATGGCATGCACTGTATGTTATACACATGTGTGATGTGTGTGCGTATATATATATATATGTGTGTGTGTGTGTGGGGTGGGTGTATATATGATGTCATGCTTTTTGTGCATTAGGTCCTCCTGTTCACATGAAAAAAATGTTCTAAGGGTGCCTTAACACACACTGGATCTGCAGCGGATGATTTGATTTGGAGCCTCTTCATAGAGGGCAGGGAATTCCCACCCACTGGGGGCGGGCCGGTTGACCTCCAGTGCTTCAGCACGGCCTGGTACCGCTGGATAGAATGGCGCCATACACAGGAACCGGGCCGCGGTTCAGGACGGCGCCGTTCTATCTGTGTGTTAAATTCAAGAGGATGTACCTGGTGGTACATCCTCTTTAAAGGGGTGTTCTCACCTGCTAACATGCAGCACACAGCAGTGAACTGAATTTCTGCAGACGAGAAATTCCCTTTAAAAAAAAAAAAAAAACATTCTAAACATTCTATGCTGTTTGCATATGGTGCCACTAAACGATTGCATATGTGACTGGCAATGTGCATGCATCGTTGGTAACATACACGGGTTTATGCAAAGTCGCTGTACTAATGTTAAAGGTTTGGCGCTGGTTGTGTCTTTGTATGTAGGGTGGGCCCCTAGAATCAGTTTCCCTGGTGGGCCCAAGGTACCCAGTCCGACACTGGAGACCACTGTATATATTTCAGTCCAATGACCCTAGGGTTAATGGAAGGGGGCATCACTCACCCACACTTAGTAACAATCAGCTGCTCCTCCATGTGTCAGTCATTTTTAATTAGGTCATCTTGCCCATCTTTAGTGGACTGGATGAAGCATGGTGTTAACTTTTCTTCACCAAATCAGTAGAAACTGCTGTGCTCTTAGGCATTATGTTCAGTCATTCTCCCCTTGTCGATCCTATGTTAACACAGATGATCAATGTCACAATGAACAGAAGTCTTCCTTCCTGCACCAGCACTTGCGGATAAACCATTTGTAGCATTCACATTGGTGGAGATTCCACCACAGTGTTTTAAAATAAATGCGACATTGTGTCCTGACACTCATCTTTACCTCTCTCTCTCTCTCTCTCTCTCTCTCTCTCTCTCTCTCTATATATATATATATATATATATATAGTACAGACCAAAAGTTTGGACACACCTTCTCATTCAAAGAGTTTTCTGTATTTTCATGACTATGAAAATTGTAGATTGTAGGGCCATGCTATTCCATTCAGTTTGCTTTCAGTTGGACCATCATTTATTTTTCAACAGGACAATGACGCCAAACACACCTCCAGGCTGAAGTTGAAGCTCATCAAGAGAATGCCAAGAGTGTACAAAGCAGTAATAAAAGCAAAAGGTGGCTACTTTGAAGAATCTAGAATATTGTTTCACCCTTTTTTACCCTAATTCCACGTGTTCATTTATAGTTTTGATGCCTTCAGTGTGAATCTACAATTTTCTTATGAAAATACAGAAAACTCTTTGAATGAGAAGGTGTATTCAAACTTTTGGTCTGTACTGTATATATATTTTTATATATAAAATGGTAAAGGGGGGGGATTTAATTTTTTATTGGGGAGGAGCCATGACATATTTTTTTACAACTTTTTTCATTTTTTTTTTTTTTTTCATTTTTTCATTTTTTTTATTGCATTGAATACACTGGTCAATTCTATGCCATTGCATAGCATTGATCAGTGTTATCTGCAATCTTCACATAAGCAGGGCCTGCCTGAGGCAGACTCTGTTAGAAGATAGAAGAGCTGACTGCACAGTACGTACAGTAAGTAAGAGACCTCCAGCAGTCAGTGGAAACGACTGGGACATACACAGTCACACTGCAGGGGTCTTGTTCGGCCATTGACAGGAACGCAGCACTGACAGTTAAATACACTGAAGGGGTTAATGGCTAGCGTACTAGCCATCGCGGAGGCCCATCATTGACAGTGAGGACCCAGCTGCTGACAGAAGCTTGTCCTCACCCTCTATGATGCAAGGTCAGCTCCTGAGTTTGCTTATTAGAGCCTCCGGACCTTTTGGCGTACCAGTACATCATTGGTCCTTAAGTGCCAGGCTTTCATGACATACCGATAAGTGACAGGCTTTTTTTTATGTAGTACTGGTAAGCTATGAGTCCTTAAGTGGTTAAAAAAAGGTTACTAAGTATTGAGTTTTTTCCAAAAATACCAACCTAATTCTGCCAACATATAACATACTTGTCATAATAAACTTACATGATCTCTAAGAAGAAATAATAATAATAATCATAAACATCATAGCAAATTCAACCAAGAACTCTGTAAATGTGCAATTCTCTTTCTCAATCATCCCCTTTGTTTGTCTCAATTAGTTCACATCTCATGTTGCATTACCGCCAGCTCATCTTGAACTCGCTTCAGTTTGGCCTTAATAATAATCTCCTGTCAGATGCGTGAGGGCAGAAGATATTTTCATGTGTGCCAAAGGAGAATGCCGAGTAAAACAGTAATTTAATATCATGTTAAATTGTGGTAATAAAATCATACTGATATGCAGTCTCTTAAAAATTAAGCAATTAAGCAAAAAATGCTCTCATCAACAGCGTTTTATGCCCTCTATAATTACATTGATACTAAAAATCATGCATATGCAGCAGATGCAAAACACAATTTAGCTGGAAAAATTGTTTCAAAGAGGCGCTAATGCATTAACGGAAATGTTTTCTGTGTATTTCTGGAAAAAGAAAAAAAACGTATAAATAGGTGATTCTCGTATGTATAATGATCAGATAATATATTAGGAAATATTTAAATAGCGGGTAAATTGTTTGCTCCTTGCATTAAAATCAGAACACAGATTTAATTATGTATGAGGCGGAAATTAATTTTGCCGTTTGCCGCTGATTTTATTATCCCGCCTGCTACAACATACATGTTTAAAATGGATTTCCCTATTTAATGCGGTGTTACCTATTAATATATGTATGCGTGTGAATAGTATGTATGTAACATGATCTATAATGTGATATATACTGGATATTCGCTATAAAATTCCATTAATCTGGTATAAGTAGGGCAGAGCCGGTAACATATTGTAATATCCCTGAGAAGAGGCTGTATTGTATTTACAGGGGTTTTCCAGGAGATTTTAATATTTTACCACTAAAGCAGCTAATATGCAATAGGAATATATAACTTATTATTCCCTACTTCTGCAATTCTGGGTGGGTCACATGACACCGCCGCTGCAATGCGTGTATCTATGTATTTATGCATATACATCTCAACGGACGTATTGTATGTATGGACAGAGTTAGTTGTGATAAAACAACCCATTTAAAGTCCCAATCATATCATGTTTTAGGGGGGCTATGTGGCAAGTTTACTTTGGTTCTGTGTGGTCCAGTCAAGTTCCTTCACCCCAAACTCCATTTCATGGCTTTATGGACCTTACTGTGTGCACTGGGGCACAGATCTGCTAAAACAGAAAAGGGCCAAACTCTATCTGTTCCCAAAAGGTTGGAAAAATACAATTACCTACAATGTCCTGGAATATAGAAGCAATAACAGTTCCCTTCACTAAAATTGAAGGGGTAATCTGGCCAAATGTAAAAATCCAGGGAAGGTAGGGGAGGCTGTAAACATAATAAAGAAGTTATACTTCCCAACACCAGCCACTCAGTGAATACAGAGGTTTCGGAGGGCATTTCGGAGGCAGGTTGTGACAGGATGGGGAGCTACAGGAGATCAGCAGGAGTCTGTCAGTGGTGGTTTTGCACTGTGAGAGCAGAGGGACTGGTAAGTATGACTTTTTTTTATTATATCCTGGAGTACACCTTTAAGGGAACCAAGCCAACCCTTGAAAAAAAAAAACATAGCATTATCCCTCCACCACCAAACTTTCCAGTTAACAATGCAGTCAGGGAGGTAGAGTTCTTCTGCCATTTGACCCACATTCCTCCATCAGACACCAGATAGAAAACTGTGAATTGTCCAGTGGCAGCTTGCTTTATACAACTCTACCCAATGCATGGCATTGTGTTTGGTCAAGTTAGGCTTGCATGCAGCTGCTTGACCAAGGAAATCTATATCATGAAGCCTCTGGCAGGGCACAGTCGTTATGCTTATTTTAATGCCAATTAGAAAAGAACTGACCTGATGCAGCGGTGGCATGGGCTCAACCCTTTCTTTCACAAATGTTTGTAAAGGCAGATTGCATTAGTACTGTATGTGCTGGATTTTATACACTTGTGGCAATGGGATTGAATTAATAATTTGAAGTGAACAATGAACAGGTGTGCCTCACCTGTCTATACTGTATAGTGTACATATAAAATTCTATTTTGTATTACGTCATCATTTATACCCAGCAGGGCAGTAATCAGCCTGATGCTATGTAATACCATCCTAGGGGATACTGAATGTAAGACTACGACTCCAATGCATTTTTTGGCTCATGAAAAATAAGGGCCATTTAGCGACGTTCATCGATTAATACTGCCTTAAATGTAGAAACGTATGTTGGATGTCTCTGTTAGTGAAATCTTGTTTACAGTATGTATTTTCTGCCGTTTTTAATTGAGTTTTAATTAACAATTCTGTATAACAAGTCATTTATTTACCTCTTTGTTTCATGTTCTGAAAATCAAGATGTTGAGAAGCTTACGCTGTACACTTGTGAAGCAAAACAATGTCAACATCTATCACTTGTCTCAGCAAAGACAAAGACAAATGATTTGACTTTTTTTTTTTCTAAGATAGACGACTGATTTACAGTTTGCAAAGTTTGGAGATGCAGGACTACTTATAAACATTATAGTGGGAAACTAACAGCCAAGAAGTTACTACTGTTGACTGGAACCCATGGATGAGACGTCAGGGATAACTCTCTGGTATACAGTATTACCTAAGACTGGGAGAGCAAGGTATACATGCATTGAATAACCCAAACATCTTAAGTGACATTTTAGGTGGGGTGGATAACATAATGATAAATGATTGAACAGTCTTAGAAGAATAGGTAATCTTGTGCCAACCAAAGTATAAAGTAAAGAATGTACATTAATTCACTGGCGATAAAATAAATGAGAATTTTGGATTCATGACACTAGAAGGTTATTCCACAAATAGGATGATGTAAGGGGACTTATTTCTAATCTTCTTTCTAGAGATACTTAGATATTTCCCAGTTAACTACACTTTTGAGTAAAAAAAAAAAATTACAATAAAATAAATGAAGTTGCTGATTCCCCCCCCCCATATGTGGCTACCAACTATGGTATCTGCCTATGCTGTTCAATTAGCATCACCAAAGCCCTTCTCTCCTGTTGTCCTGGGGTGTAATGGATTTAGTATTTTATACAGAAAAGAGTGATGGATGCAGCAGAGGCCCATATAAGTATATACAGTAAATTGTCAGGGGCTCATACTTACCTCCCATTAATTCTGACCGAGCCTAAGGCTGGTTTTACACACACACAAAAAAACCCCGCAATTTTTCTGAGCAAAAACGCTGCAGCCACATGTTAGCTGTAAGTCAATGAAATTTTATGAAATGCCATACTCACTTTTTTTTCCTGTGGTTTTTCTCTCCTCTGTGGCATTTTTTTTTTTGCTTTGTGACAGTTTTTCCTAAACACTGCATGGTGAGGGTTTGTTGTTGTTTCTTTTTTAGAAAGCTTTCTCTCCAATAGAGTTCAACACTCAGATAATCTTTGGCAGTTTTTCTACCTTTTTTTGGAGGCCAGAAAAATTCCACAAAGCTGTGTCTGGGGGCACCCTAAGTAAGCTGGAGGTGAAAGCTAGGTATCGAGTCAACCAAGCATGTGTTTGACAAAAAGAGATGGTGGAAAGCCGCTGCCAGACTCCACAGCAAAAGAATATATATATATATATATATATATATATATATATATATATATATATACACTACCGTTCAAAAGTTTGGGGTCACCCAAACAATTTTGTGTTTCCATGGAAAATCACACTTATTCACCACCATACCTTGTGAAATGAATAGAAAATAGACTCAAGATATTGACAAGGTTAGAAATAATGATTTGTATTTAAGGTAACATTGTTTTTACATCAAGTTTTGCTTTCGGCAAAGAATCCTGCTTTTGCAGCAATTACAGCATTGCACACCTTTGGCATTCTAGCTATTAATCTGTTGAGGTAAGCTGGAGAAATTGCACCCCACGCTTCTAGAAGCAGCTCCCACAAGTTAGATTGTTTGGATGGGCACTTCTGGCGTACCATACGGTCAAGCTGCTCCCACAACATCTCAATGGGGTTCAGATCTGGTGTCTGCGCTGGCCACTCCATTACCAATAGAATACCAGCTGCCTGCTTCTGCTGTAAATAGTTCTTGCACAATTTGGAGGTGTGTTTAGGGTCATTGTCCTGTTGTAGGAGGAAATTGGCTCCAATCAAGCGCTGTCCACTGGGTATGGCATGGCGTTGCAAAATTGAGTGATAGCCTTCCTTATTCAGAATCCCTTTTACCCTGTACAAATCTCCCACCTTACCAGCACCAAAGCAACCCCAGACCATCACATTACCTCCACCATGCTTCCAGCATCTTTTCATTTGTTCTGCGTCTCACAAACTTTCTTCATTGTGATCCAAATACCTCAAACTTGGATTCATCCGTCCACAACACTTTTTTCCAGTCTTCCTCTGTCCAATGTCTGTGTTCTTTTTCCCATCTTAATCTTTTTCTTTTATTGGCCAGTCTCAGATATGGCTTTTTCTTTGCCACTTTGCCCTGAAGCCCAAAATCCCGCAGCCGCCTCTTCACTGTAGATGTTGACACTGGTGTTTTGCGGGTACTATTTAATGAAGATGCCAGTTGGGGACCTGTGAGACGTCTGTTTTTCAAACTAGAGACTCTAATGTGCTTATCTTCTTGCTTAGTTGTGCAACGCGGCCTCCCACTTCTTTTTCTACTCTGGTTAGAGCCTGTTTGTGCTGTCCTCTGAAGGGAGTAGTACACACCGTTGTAGGAAATCTTCAATTTCTTAGCAATTTCTCGCATGGAATAGCCTTCATTTCTAAGAACAAGAATAGACTGTCGAGTTTCAGATGAAAGTTCTCTTTCTGGCCATTTTGAGCGTTTAATTGACCCCACAAATGTGATGCTCCAGAAACACAATCTGCTCAAAGGAAGGTCAGTTTTGTAGCTTCTGTAATGAGCTAGGCTGTGTTCAGATATGTGAACATGATGGCACAAGGGTTTTCTAATCATCAATTAGCCTTCTGAGCCAATGAGCAAACACATTGTATCATTAGAACACTGGAGTGATAGTTGCTGGAAATGGGCCTCTATACACCTATGTAGATATTGCACAAAAAACAGACATTTGCAGCTAGAATAGTCATTTACCACATTAGCAATGTATAGAGTGTATTTGTTTAAAGTTAGGACTAGTTTAAAGTTATCTTCATTGAAAAGTACAGTGCTTTTCCTTCAAAAATAAGGACATTTCAATGTGACCCCAAACTTTTAAACGGTAGTGTGTATATATATATATATATATATATATATATATATATATATATTTATTTATTTATATATTTATATACATATATAATGAGGGGCCCAAGCTCTTTTGTGTATATTGGGTTACTACTGGATTGATTAATTTTGCAATGATGATATACAATTGGTTGCCTAGCATTCCTCCTTAAGTCTTCTTTAACAATGAAAAATATATGACACCCCATACTGCTTTCTCATTCAAAATCAAAGAGAAAATCCATTAAAATATTTGTACATCATGTTTCTATCAGTCAGGTAATTTCATAGTATTACTGGGTGGATATGTCCTTTAATGGTGTACAATGTAATTTACTCACGCTACAGTGGAATCGCATGTTATCCTTGGTTAAAATGTCCTACTTTAGCAGAATTCATCTATATAAAGCATTTTCTTCACATTTTAAATGACTGAACCAATCCTGATGAGGTGGAATTATTGCAATTAAATTAGATCTGTAGAGAATGTGCACCACATGTGTCATTGCTTGGAACGTAGCGTGCTTGCATTTATTTCATACTATTACCAGGAAAAAAACTTCTAGTCAAACCAGTATTGTAGTGAAAGCCACTATCACATGGCAGTATCAGAGTAAGTATTTTGCATCAGTATTTTGCAAGCCAAACCCAGGAGTAGGTCTAAAACACAGATGAGATACAATGGCATTATACTTGTTCTCTGTGTAGGTTCCACTCCTAATTTTGGCTTATAAATATTGATGCACAACTTTGACCAATATACTGCTTTGCGAAATTTTCCTGGATGTTATGCTAAATTTCCATTATTTTATTTTTAGGCTATGTTCACACAACGTATATTTTCGTAAAATTACAGCCGTTGTACAACGGCCGTGATTATTACGAAAATATATTTTACCTCTCCATCTTTGGGATCCCGTCCGGAGCGTATACACAGGGTACATCAGAACCCTGCGGCCAAAAAGATCATCCGGCCGGTAATGCAGTACCGGCTGGCATGATCTTCTCAGAGACCGGCCGTTCCGTGACCTGGCCAGGTCATGGAACGGATGGTCTCTTACGATGTGTGTACTTAAAGTGTACCTGTCGGTTCAGGTGACTATGAGGAGCAGCACCATATCTGGCCATTATGCATCCTCTAAATGGCATTTTCTGCAAGCAAAGGCTCTGTTCCCACGCTGTATACACAACAGCCATTCCCTGTAAATGCTCGTCTAATGCTACCTATGGCTACCTATTTACGGATACCTATTTACAAGGAACACAGCCTAAAGTCTAAATTATGTAGAAAGCCCTGAAGTGAGATATCTTACTTACAGAGCTGTCTCTTAGCTGTCTGTCTCTCTGTGCATGTACTCAGACTCTCCCTCCTTTCTACCTCCTCTTCCTCTTCAGTAGAGAAGCCTAATGCTGCATTTACACAGAACGATTATCATTCAAATTTTTGCATAAACTATCGCATTTCAGCGATAATTGTACCGTGTAAACACACAAAACGATCAAACGACGAGCGAGAAATCGTTCATTTTGATCTTTCAACATGTTCTTAAATCGTCGTTCGTTGAAAATTCGCAGATCGCTTTGTGTAAATAGTCTTTCACCGATTTACCCTATGTAAAAGATGGGCTTAAGCGATCTTAAAAACGATCGCAATAACGATTTTTTTTACGAATTTTCTAACAATTTTTCTAACAATTTATTTGTCTAAACGCTGATCGTCATAAAAACCAAATTGTTGCTTCGAAATTGTTAAACGATCTATCGGGTGAATTATTTCTCAGTGTAAACGCAGCATTGGGCTATGTTCACACTACGTATGAGACCGGCCGTTCCGTGACCCCGGCCAGGTCACGTACCGGCCGGATGATCTTTCCGGCCGCAGGGCTCTGATGCGGGCGCATCAGCGTACGCCCACATCAGAGCTTCCCATAGCCCACAGTGAAGCGAGCGGCCGGAATTCCAGCCGCAGAAAACTGACCTGTCAGTTTTTTCCGGCGCCACACAGATCCCGGCTGGAGTGTATACGATGTGTGTATGCTCCGACCGGGATCCAACTGCACACAAGGGTATGTTCAACTCCACGAAACTACGCCCGTAGTTCTGCGGCGAGAACTATGGCCGTAGTTTTACGTAGTGTGAACATAGCCTTAGGGTGCGTTCACACGTACAGGACCTGCAGCAGGTTTGATGGCCCGGATTAGATTCAAAGCAAATGAGCAACTTCAAATCTGCTGCAGATCCTGTACATGTGGACACACCCTAACTTGTAACTTGATTCCTGAGCTAGAAACAGAATGGTAGGGAGCTGATTTATCAGAGTGCAGTGTCATCGCAAGAGAAGTTAATATAAGCGCATGCTGTAAGACACGCTACTGGTGCACTTCCCATCTGACAGCGAGGGCTCAGTGGAAGCACAAGTCACAGGAGAAAAAAGTCAAAAATACAACTGGGCACCAACAACTCCTTGAAAGGTCTTGTCTGTCCCACTGCCTCATAGAGGACAAAACCTATAGATGTACAACGTTGACTACCTCCAACTTCGCCTCTTCCACTTTTATTTATTTATTTCATTTTTTGTAATTATATTATTTTAAGTACTTTCCATTCCCCATTTTTTGTTGGGAATTGTCCTAATTTTATGTACATTTGTCTTTCTTTCACAGCACTGTGATTTACTTGCCAAGTTGTCAGTGTGTACATGACGTATTTATTTGCCACAGTTGTCAGTTTGTACGTAATGTATTTACTTGTTATAGTTGTCACTGCCTGATGTATTTACTTGCCATAGTCGTCAGTGACGTTCTTACGTACTGTATTTACTTGCCACAATTGTCAGTAATTAACTCACGTTATTGCCTCAGTTGTTACTGCCTAACTTATTTATTTGCCATAGTTGTCAGTGACAAACTCACATCCTTACTTGCACACAGTTGTTACTGCCTAAGTTATGTTTTTACTTTCCTCACCTGTCAGTGCCTAATTCCCAGATCTAATGGCCCCACAGCTCCTAACACACAGATGTACTTTGTTCCCTGAAATGGGCAGTTAGTAAACCTCCCTGTATGTCCCTGCCTATAGGCAGCACCCTGTCCCTACTCTATACAAGAGCAAAATGGTGGCGGGATGCATGAATGCCGCTGTTATACAGTGTGGTCACATGTCCTGCCTGTCCAATCACAGCCATGGCCATACTAGGCATGGCTGTCATTGCTATGCAATGTAAAGAACATGGGAAGATTTATCAAACATGGTGTATCGTGAAACTGGCTCAGTTGCCCCTGGCAACCAATCAGATTCCACCTTTCATTCCTCACAGACTCTTTGGAAAATGAAAGGTGGAATCTGATTGGTTGCTAGGGGCAACTGGGCCTGTTTCACTTTACACCAGTTTGATAAATCTCTCTTCCATTAGTTTAATGACTGGCTGCTCAGAAGTAAGCAGTCTTTCAACAAACTTTATTACTGTGACAAACCTCAGACCCGAGACCGATTTCGGTGACAAAATCCATATTCAGGTTCAGGTACCTTAAAATATGAATTTGGGCACAGACCTGTACTTTACAGTCCTGGTCCGCTCATTACTATTCACAAGCTTTCTAGGTGAAGCTCTTTTGTTCTAGTGGGTGGCCTACATTTCATATCCAAAATAATACGATACTGTTGAGTATGACCCAGCACCAAACCGGTCCAGGAAGGATTGATTACTGTAACTGATGCCATCAGCTTGCATTTATTTTTGCAGGTAGACATGAATTTGTGAATCGACATCCTGATGGACGGATGAAGCTGCATTAGTAATGGTATTTTGGCTTTATATGGAGTCAGAAATCCATGAATATAGTCAAATGTAATTTAGAAGAAACCGGAATAAACATTGCAGTGCATAATGCAACATTATTAATGTATTGGACACATAACTCAACCTCCAAGGGGTCAAGAACTAGATGCTGAAGTATACTTTTATTTCTAGTTTTCTTCCAAGTACTTAGTGATTCAGGCTCAGTTAAATTTGAAGAGATAATTAAGGCAGGTTACATGTGTGCAATGTATATGATGTCATTGCAACTAGTCTGTGGGGTACACCTGTGCTGTGCTTTGCATTCCCTTTACTTCCATCCTGTCTTGTCTTCTAATTTAAGTTGCATGCAAGGATAGTATCAATAATTATGTACTGGTTGCGCCAGCCTGGGGATGGTAGCCTGGTTTAAGACTCCACACAAAATGCGTACCTGGCATATGCCACAGAAAAGGGGCACCCTTTCCATGGTATACGCCAGTTATATCCCCTGATTGGCAAGTAAGGGTGAGGCAGCAAGGCGGGGAGAAGACATGGCCTTCTCTAGCACCTTAGTTATCAAGGTTTATGCCTGGAAACATGCGTAAACCAGGCAAAAAGTTACACCAGTTCCGGACGCGTGCGCCTCTTAGTGAATCCGACTAGGTAATTGGGATGGGACCTAATTTAAGACCGGTGTACAAGTATGCCAGTCTTAATAAATGTCTCTCTCTGTTTAAAAAGTCCCATAAAAACCCTTTAATCTTTTAACTATTTACAGTAGAATTACTATTGTACGGGCTAGTCGTGAAACTACGGCCGTTGTTTAATTTTGATTCCTAGCATGATTATAAACGGGATGAAACAGGTCATTTACTTTAAATACTGCGCCCAGCCCGAGAAACCACTCAGAAAGTTTTTTACATCAAAATCAAGTTTAATTCGGCAGATATAAGTTTTACGTTTGCGGCCGCATTGAAATCCACGGCCGTTGTTGCAGTATTACCGGTCGGAAATAATTGACATGTTCATTTTTCACCGGGCCATATAAACAATGACCGTTATCTGATACGTAGTGTGCATTCAATGGCCGTAGTTACATTACATTGCAGTCATTATAGGGAACCTCAAAACGGCCGTAGTTTTGCGGCGTGGACATAGCCAAGGGGTGGGGAATCTTTGGCCCTCCAACTGCTGCAAAACTACAATTCTCATCATGCCTGGCTTTGGCTATCCAGATAGATGGGCATTGTAGTTTTGCAGCAACTGGAGGGCCAAAGGTTTCCATTCCTGGTGTAGCGTATCAATGTCTGGTCAGAACACATAGGGGGAGATTTTTCAAAGGGTGTAAAATTTACACTGGTGCAAACTGTTCACAGCAACCAATCACAGCTCAGCTTTCCTTTCACCAGAGCTGAAAGCTGAGCTGTGATTGGTTGCTGTGGGCAGTTTGTACCCGTCTAAATTTTACACCCTTTGATAAATCTCCCCCATAGTCTATTGAACACAAGACATTGAATATTCATGTCGTACAAGCCAGCAATGGCAAAGCCTCATGATTATATGAGAAAAATGTTTTGAATCAGTCACACATTTCCCTGTTATTTAGTAATAAGTATAACGGCATAGACAATCTACTGCATTACATTTTACAGAAGATGAGAAATTTCTAAATGCATCAGATGTATTCAGCTTCTACTGTATTCTCACTCCTTTCTCCGGCAGATTAATAAGAGCAGCCAGCACCACATGGTCTGAAATCTATTATTTTGCTTCTTGACTGAGCCGGGGATATTTATAATTCTATAGTTAGATACTGTATGCTTGATTGCTCTTTAAGAACCGAGGCAACAGAAGGACAACAGAAGTACATCAAGTTAAGCATAGGAGGAATTTTCAGTACATTTGCAAATGTTTAGTTTTACAACGTGAGCTGTTTCTATAAAAACAAATCTTCTATATTTATACTGAGGATCACATCTGAGCAGAGATTCCCAGTAGTCTGTAGAAAAACGGAATCCCTTATATATTTATAATTAGACTTTGCATATTTTACCCAGCAAAACATATGCTTCCAAAAATCCAGCTTCAAGGTATCATTGCTGTTTAATGAGGAGAATGGTAAAAGGGAAGTGTTATTATTATTTTATTTGTATTTTTAAAGCGCTAGTCCTACCATTATCAACCCCTCTAACCTCTTAAGGACTAAGAGAATTTTCCTTGTTTTAGTTAGAAGGCCATAGAGCTCTGGGTGGTAGAATTGAGAAAAAAACAACTAATTTTTCCAATTGTGTGTTTATGTGTGTGTGTGGGTGGGGGGGGATGTTGATTTTATGTTTGCCATGTGGTAAAAAGGAAATGTTACCTATTCTCCTCAAGTCAGTACAATTACAATGATACCCAACTTATATAAGTTTTTGTATTTTACTTTTGGTGCGGTGACCAAATATCTCAAATCCATAAACAACCGACACCGCATTCAGAGTTTTACAACTTGTGCACACTATTTGGATTAAATCCGTAGTTACAGCAGAAAGCAGTGTGGCCAGAAAAATGGTTACACCATAATGGACGACTATACCTGGTTTCTTGCAGGTTTTTTGGTGATAGCATATCACTTTAACTAGAGAAGACCCACACTCGCCTAGCTGGTATATGGTACAACATGTGTTCACAGGCTGATGTGAACATCTCAAAGTCCATGCGCATGAGGAAGGAGAAGCCCTATCTTCTGAAGTGTGAATGGCGGGAGGTCGGATTGTTTGGACTGTGAGATGTTCATCCTACAGCCTGTGAGCATATGTTATGCGATATACCAAGAATAAATGGTCAATGGAATGAAGCTATGTGAGTATGTGTCTTCTCTAGTTAGGGTGACACATTACCAAAAAAAGGCTACAAGAAACCAAGTATAGTCGTGGCCAAATATCTGCAAATTTTTGCATGTTAACATGTTATCACCATTACACCATTTACCATGCGACATCAGGAATGTAATATTTTAATGGATAGAGTTATTCTGCATGCAGCAACACAAATGTGTACATATCGTTCTTATATGTTATTGGTTAATTTTTGTTAACTTTTTTTATTAAATTATTTTTTGTTTTAACCCCTTCACGTCAGCCAAATGGCTATATGTGTTCCAACTGCTGATTCCCTGGGTAGGACATATAAGTTCCTGGAGTGGAAGGGGACTTAAATGTGTGTGATGCTGCTTCTGTGTGAGCAATACCATACACGTTACAGTG
Source organism: Dendropsophus ebraccatus (assembly GCF_027789765.1). Lineage (NCBI taxonomy): Eukaryota > Metazoa > Chordata > Amphibia > Anura > Hylidae > Dendropsophus > Dendropsophus ebraccatus. The sequence continues at coordinate 47,967,247 of NC_091460.1, forward strand.
CCAGCAGACGGTACAATGATGGACAGCTACAACTAAACTGCTGTCCATTCTTAATCCCTTAAACAGTGTGATCTATAGCTATTGCAGCATTTAAGGGTGTCACTTTCAATGACAAGAGTGGTACCTGACACTGACCATTCAGAACCCCCGCAGTTTATCAGCAGGTTAGAGCACAGGACACCATGAAAACTACATAGGGAACAGGGACTCTTGTCATCTGTAAACAGAGATGAATTGATACTTAAATCTTAACACTTTATAGGTCTGGTGCTCTACATCTGGGCCAAATGCAATGAATCTGAAGCTATAATGATGGCCCTATTCAATCATTTTTACTTTCCAACAAACTTCAGTAAAACAGCATGAGTGTTACCATAGCCTCACAGTAGTATAACTCCGGTATTATTAAATTAAAACTTCAAATGACTACCATAGTTTCTTCCTCTGCGCAAGTGTTGAAAATGAACATACAGTAAATTAAATAAGGAACAATAACTTGAAGACTAGTGATGAGCGAGTACTAAAATGCTCGGGTGTTAGTTACTCAAGACGAGTATTTCCCGATACTCGAGGGCTCGTTTCCAATAACAAACCCCATTGAAGTCAATGGGAGACTCGATTATTTTTGCAGGAGAATCAAGTTCGGTAGAGGGAAGGTCGTGTGAAAACCTGTCAACCTCAGAAACTGATGAAAACACAACGGAAATGGACAGGAAACAGCAGGGGCAGCATGTATGCATGTCTCTGAGGCTGCCTAATGGCACCATTATGCCTAATTCTGGGCAACAGCCTGGTTAAAACCGAGGGACAGCAATGCATTCTGGAACCTGTAGTACTGAGTACATCTGCTCAACCAGGAAATACAGAAACACAAAACAGAACAAAAAACCACAAAACAAATGGATTTTAGGTAGTTTCAAAACTGGGATAGATAGGTAATAATTAATGCTATATGCTTCTGCAGAAGTTGCATTTTTTCTTGCCTCGATCCGGAGTTCCCCTTTATGAAACACACATCCTTCTAAACTATCAAAGTGGTAAAAGACACAAACAATGTGAACTATGAACTGAAAGCTATGAACCCATCAATAGTGACATCCCATTCCCTAGTTGACTAATGTGACAAGTCACAATTCTAAGCGCTAACTGGTAAAAGTGCTAACAAACAAGCATTAGCACAGCTAGATAGATTTCTCTCCCATACTGTGCAAAGTTACAATATGTATGTATCCCAACAAATTAAACTGAAGGGTAACCATAATTTCCAAATCTCTGACATGTCACCAAACTTGTTAGGGTCCAAGTGCTGACCCTAACCCTACTTGCTTAAAGGAAGGGGCAGAGGGCCCTCAGCAGAGTGCGGCATCTGTTCCTTCCTGATCATCACTTCCCGGATAGACAAACAGAAACAAAAAGGTGACGACCTGACCACCTCTGCCCTATTTTGGCAACTGTTGGGGGTAAGGAGGCTGACATGTCAATATGAAAGTTATAGTCACGTCAATCGTTCTATGAAGTGATAGTTACCCTCCCCTTTAAGGCACAAACAGCATTATCAAACTATTAACTGTGGTGGTGTGTATCCTAAACGTCATTTTTGTCAACTCCATTTCCTCACTCTCCTCCTCACTTTGAGTTACATCCATGACAACAACCTCACTGTCTGACAACCGGGTCTCATCGTCATCATCAGACATCTCTTCCAACCCCGCTTTCAAGTCCCCACTCTCATCACCCACTGACTGCGTGAGCTGCATATTTTGGGCATCAGGACAGATCGACTGCTCCGGTTGCTCTGACTCAGGGAAGGGTCCAGAAAAGAGTTCCTGGGAACATGGTGGTGGATCTGAATCCCTTCTTTCCCTGGAGGGGCCAGGCAGTGAGGAAGGAGGCTGAGCTAACGGAGCAAGGGTTCCACTCCCTTGGGTAGCGTGGGTGGACTGCGTGGAAGACTGGATAATGGATAAGTTACTGGACACATTATCCGCTATCCACTTGATCACCTGTTCACACTGCTGCAGTTTCAATATCGGTCTACCTTGAGACCCTGTAAGTTGGGCAAAGAAGCTAAGGAGTGGCATCTGCAGTGTGCCACTTCTACCTCCTCAACAGGTGCTGCTGTGTCACCCTGCCCTGAACCACGGCCTCCTGGGGTTCACCATTTTATGGACACTGCACAGTATGGAACTTAGGCCTTGCGTATGAAATACGGAAATCAGGAAAAATACTTGTGCTCCCACAAGTTTTTTTTGGGGGGGCTGTATGGTACAATCTGGTAGTGGCTGGACCTAGATACACGCTGTGATACCCCCGTCCAATGAGCAGTGAAGTTTTATAAAGGTGTACTACAAATCCCAGCAATACAGTGTAGTACCCACAAGTGTTGGGGGGCTGTACGGTACAATCTTGTAGTGGCTGGACCTAGATACACGCTGTGATATCCCCGTCCAATGAGCAGTGAAGTTCTATGCAGGTGTACTACAAATCCCAGCAATCCAATGTAGTACAGCAGGACCACCAGCCCCAAAATAAAAAAAAGAGTACACTGAGCACTTCTTAGGGGTCTGTATGCAACACCTAATGTCCCCTTTCTGCCAGCAGCCGATCACCACAGTGTGCTGCTGAAATCGTGGTAGCTGCACTGCAAGTCCCAGCCAGTAGTCTGTAGTAATACTAATAAAAAAATGATTTGAAGCCCTGAAAAGGGCTGTTTGTTTGTATTGCTAGTATTCCCTGCCTACAGGAACGCTAAATCCTACACTGACTCTCTCCCTGAGAAGCAGCAGCTCTGTCCCTGATCTCTCACAGCATGCGTCTGAAGCGAGTACTGCCGGCTGCGTGTTTTATATGGCAGGGTCATCTGATTTGGCCAACCAATCGCTGCTATCGACATGTATGGGTCCCACGTCATTGCAGGATGTACCAAAGAGTCTCCTGCATGTTTATTGGCTGAGAAATAGCGCCCAAACTTACAGGAAATGGATGATGAGATTTTCTCGAGTATCGCAAGATTATCGGACGAGCATGCTCGCTCATCACTATTGAAGACTTTTCTTTCTACCTTCAAGACCAAATGAATCACAGCAGACCATTTACTACAAATTGAGTCTGAATTGTTCTGAATATTTCATGACCTTGGACGAAGTTGGAAATAATATAGAGAAAATGCCAAATGTGCATTGTCAACAAACCTTGTGGATATATAAAATTATAAAGCTCGTTTTACTCTGTGATTGATGGAACCAGAACTGAATCAATGTCAGATGAAGAAGTATCTCAGTATTGTAAAACAATGTCTTCTAGCTAAGAAATACAATGAGTTAATCTCTGCAATTAAAGGGAATGTAAACTTTCTTTTCAATACAGATAAAAGGGATCTGAAATTTGTTTATTGTATAATGTATAACATGTGAACATAAAGGATACCCCTACAGCCATTGGTCTATAAGATCATTAGACAGTAGCCTGTGCTAACCCTGTTAGGTCAAATTTTTCTAAAATAAAAACCTAAATTTTGATGGTATTCTAATAAGGACTCAAATTTTTCTCAATATTAATTCAATACATTGACATAATATGCTAAAAGCAAAAACCCTTGAAATGATCCAATTCACATCACAGACATTATATACATATAACATGTATACCTCTGAACAGGGTATCCAGACACTATGGATTTTCTTCAAAGCTGATCATCTTGAGTCACTCATCGCATGATATGTCAATTACTTTAATTGCTTAATTTTGAAGCCTCTCCAGTTCTGCTATTTCTTTCTTGTACACTGGTGCTTAAAATGCATATAGTTCAGGCCTAGGGGGTTAGCGGCTTAAAGCACATATTACAAATGTTCAGTTCCTAATGATCCTACAGTTGCAAGAAAAACTATGTAAATCCTTAGAAATTGCCCAAATTTCTATTTTTATTACTTATAAAATGTGATCTGATTGTCATGTAACCACAATCATTGACAGATATAACCTTACTAAGCTAATACCACACAGATAGTTGTACTGTTCACGTCTGAGTATGTCGTTGACAAGAACCTCTGCTCCTGCAATGAGTGGCAAAAAAAAATCAGATTTGAAAAATTCCAATATTTTTTGCACAATTCAGAATGAACTTAAAGGGGTACTCCGGCAAAAAGCTTTTTTTCAGTAATTGAAACATATTACAAAGTTATATAAATTTGCAATATGCTTCAATCACCTATCTGCCTCCCTTCCCTATCTTTTCCCCCCTCAACCCCCCACCAGAAGTAAAGTAAACTCATTCTTGCCTAATGACTGTTGACCCCAGGCTGCTCTGTGAAAGCCCTGTTAAGCCAGCCTTCTTTTGTCAGATGACTCAGGTTGCTCAGCTCTGATTGGCTGAGCAAGTTGTAGGCCATCTAACAGTTTTACAGAGTCAGTTAGACATCACAGGAGACATAGTGCATCATGGGAAACCCCAAACCAGGAAGTAAAGAAAAAAGGAAGACACCAACTGGAGCTTCAGCGACCTGCAAACAAGGACAAATTCAAACGGAGACAGAATCCAGAGGGATGGTAAGTGGGGAAAACTATTTTTATGACTGATTGATGTTTAGTTTTTTTTTATCTGCGCCCCGCATCGCAGACAGTTTGCAGATTTATGTAGAGGTGCACCAGTGTGCGCACGGAGGGAAACCTATGCCAGCTCAGAGCTGGAAAGCTGGAAGCTTGAAAAATGATACATTCGGCGGACCCAGAGTCTGCGACCCCCGTTCTGTCACCTCCACACACCCTCCCCGCCACGCTGGCACAACAGGCTAAAAATGGCCCGATGCACATAAACAGGCCTTTGCGAATAAATATATTCTCATCAGGCCATTTTATGCCACAAAATACAACTTTTTTTATTAATAAATCCTCCCCATATTGTTTAATTAGCATTAGTTAGCGATATTTTGCCTCGAATTGTCAGTAAAATAGCGCTAATTAACACTAATAAACGCCATGTGTAAACACAGCTTCATATACTTTGGCTCATTGTCTTGTTGAATCACTCAACATCTTTTCAGCTTTAGGTCATGGACTATTCATGGCCTTTTCCTCTATTGTCCTTACAGTCCCCTGTCAAATATTTTGATACATCTTTGGGCTGGGTTTACACTACGTATATTTAGGTCAGTATTGTGGTCCTCATATTGCAACCAAAACCAGGAGTGGATTAAAAACAAAGAAAGGCTCTGTTCCCACAATGTTAAAATTGAGTGGATGGCCGCCATATAACAGTAAATAACTGCCATTATTTCAATACAACAGCCGTTGTTTTAAAATAACAGCAAATATTTGCCATTAAATGGCGGCCATCCACTCAATTTCAACATTGCGTGAACAGAGCCTTTCTGTGTTTTTAATCCACTCCTGGTTTTGGTTGCAATATGAGGACCACAATACTGACTGAAATATACGTAGTGTGAACCCAGCCTTAAAGTTATTATTCCCTCGAACATCACAAGGCATCTAGGTTCCTAGAAAGCAGCCTCAAACAGAAATTCCCCCTCTACCATGCTTCACAGTTAGGAAGAGGCTTGGTATTGGCATGCATTATTCTTCTTTCCTCCAAACATAAATGTGTATTTGAGCTGAAAAACTGATCTTTCCATAGAACATTTCACAAAAGCTTTGTACAACATCTAAGTCAAACTTGAGCCATATGCTTTTTTAGGCATAACTACATTCTGGCCCTCCATGCCAAAACATAGGCTTTATTATGTCACTGGCAACTGCTTGTTTATGGAATTTGGGTCTGTGCCCACAACCCTGCTGTGCCCTCAGGGCTGCGGGATACCTGGATGTCATTTCATCTCATTCCAGCTAAGAGTGGTGATACTACACAAGGTCTAAATGCATATATTGGATGTAAATGTCCTTAAATAAATACATTTTGCATATAATACATAATTCTTAGGCTTACATTAAACTTGAATGGTTGACTTGAGTGTATGATAAAAAATGTATAATGCATGCTTATTTTTTATGAAAATGTAGGATATTAAGAACTGATACATTTTCTATATGGATATGTAGTATATGACCAGAGCGGTGGCATCTAAGCTCTTACATAATCTGAGACTTAGACCCTTAGACTAGCTACATATTGATTTGTGCTATATAGTTCAAGAAAAGGGCAAAGTAATGCATATTTAGTCAGGGATATGACTTAGTTTGGTAGCATAGTGAAGTTATATTATATTGGGATGAAGAGTGACTAAGCCTGATGAATACAATAAGAGAACAGAATGCATCTTCAAGTATTAAAAAAATATATCATAAAAAGTCATTTCTGAAAGTGATGAAACTTCATCATGGTAGTAGTCCACATCTCATCTGAATGTTAAGATCAATAATTGGTGGGCATCAATGCAGTGTTAGGCCATTTTCACACTACGTATGAGACTGGCCGTTCCGTGACCCCACCCGAGTCACGGAATGGCCGGTCTCTGGCCGGATCATCTTGGCCGGCACTTAAGTACCGGCCGGATGATCTTTCGGATGCGGAGCTCTGATGCGGGCGCATCACTGAATTTACTGAATTCCGGCCGCAGAAAACTGACCTGTCAGTTATTTGCGGCGCTGCATAGATCCCGGCCGGAGCATATTCGATGTGTATAAGCTCCGGCCGGGATCCCATTGAAAGTAAGGTTATGTTCCACCCCGCAAAATTACGGCCGTAGTTCTGCGGCGAGAACTACGGCTGTAGTTTTACGTAGTGTGAACATAGCCTTAATAAGTAGTGATGAGCGAATACTGCTCGATCAAATAGATATCCGATCGAATAGTGAGATATTCGAATATTTGATATTCGTATGAATATCCCGCAAATATTCGACAAATATTCGATAAGCGTTTAAATCCCCCAGCTTCCGGTTTCACCCTCCAAATGGTCAAATAGATGTTTTTCACTAATTAAATACTTGTTCCCATAGACTTTAATGGGATCGAATATTCGAATATTCACGGGATATTCGTACGAATATCGAATATTCGAATATCTCACTATTCACTCATCCCTATTAATAAGGTTTTAGTAGGAGAGTACTGTGAAATTTTTTATTCTTTAACTCTTCCTTGTCAATTACATCTTTTAACCTCTTGGGGTGTCAAACTTGTAGCCTTCCAGCTGTTGAAATTTATATTACGCCCGGCTTTAGGGCCCTATTAAACAGAGCGATGATCAGACTGATTCGGTAGATTATTGCTCTGTGTAATAAAGACAATGATCAGCTGATGACAAGGAACATCGGCTGATCGTGTCTTTTGGTCTTAGCCTAAAATTATCATCTGCCTAACCATGCATCGCTAAGTGTAATAGTGATGTGCATCCAACAGCTGATGACTGTGTAAAAAAAAAATATAGTATATATGTTACCTCTCTGCGCTCCCCAGTGTTTTTCTGGCTTTTCCCTGCTCTCTGCAGCCACTGGTGCAACTTTAGAACTGACAGGTCACTCAGCTTATCACTGGCCGGGATGGGACTGCTGTGGCCAGTCATTGGCTGAGCGGCCTGTTACTTCAAAGATAGGCTGTGAAGTTGCATCGGTAGCTGCGGGGAGAGGGGAGAAGCCAGGAAGATGCCAGGGAACACGAAGAGGTAAAATATATACTTTATATTTTCTTTACACTGTCATTTTATTTTACACTTTTAGAGCTAATGATGTCTGTGCAGCCCTTGCCGCATGATTATTGAGCCATGTAATAGGCTCAGTAAATGAGCACCAATCTAGCAGATCAGCACTGGCTTATACTACTTTTATAACACTTTATTTAAAATATTATCAGATAAAAAAGTGCACAATACAAAAGAATGCAGTATAAGTACAATGAAATACAACAGCATGAGTACTAAGCAAGGGGCAGGAGGTAGGGGGGAAGGGGGGGGAAGAGGCAGTGGGGCCAGAGCAGAAATTTGCAGGGTTAGGGCTTTCACTGAAGAGGGGTAGGAGAGGGAGGGATGTGGGGTAGAGAAGGGAAAAAAAAGGGGGGGGGGTAGGGATACACTACTAAACAGCAAACTAGCTTCATCGGGCTCTTCTTCTTTTCCCCCCTGGTCCTCATAAATGTTGGGCAACTCGTCCCACAGTCGCAAGGGGTAGCTGGTAAGTTGTTTATCGGGGCTATTAGCCGTTATGAGCCGCTAAGGCCAATATGGAGAGCGGAGCTCCTAGTCTAAGCGTCCGCCGCCATGCGCTTCTAGCCACGCCCCCCTTAGATAATCCTTTTAACCCCTTAGCGACCCATGACGTACCTGGTATGTCATGGTGCCGTGGGGGGAGTTCAGAGGAGGGTCCCGCCGGGACCCCGCTCTGAACGGCGCTGCTCCCGGCCTCTATAGTGCCTCTATTAGCCGACACGGGTCCCGGCTAATTAAGCACTTAAATGCAGCTGTCAAACCTGACAGCTGCATTGAAGTGCTTCAGATCTCACGTCCCTGGTGTCTAGAGGGACGGATCCGTTCTTCTGTCCGGCCCGGGCCTCAGCGTCGCAATGACGCTGATCCCCGCTCGGCAATACATTGCACTGGCCTGCAGCTGGCCAATGCAATGGATCAGAGATCTGATGGATCTTTGCTGTGTATATACACAGCATTGATCTCTATGAGAGATCAATGCTGTGTATATACAAGTCCCCCAGGGGGACTTCTAGTTACAGTTAAAAAAAAGTAAAAAAATGTTTTTTTTTTATAAAAAATCCCCTACTATAATAAGAGTCCAAATCACCCCCCTTTTCCCAATTTATAAATATAAATAAACAAATAAATAAACATATTTAGTATCGCGGCGCACGTAATTGCCAATGTCTATCTTATAATCACCAAGCTGTGTGGAAATAAAGAGTTAATAGTTGCATTTAATAGAAACAATCAGTAATTAGTAATACAATGATAGAAGATGTTATTTATTATACAGGAATGGGAGCAATGGGGATACATGATATTATCTGAGAAAAAAATCAGCAGACAAACAGCAGGTTTAATATCTGACTTGAGATCCGACTGCTGGAAAACACATAATGTGTTCTTGACAGAGAGGCATCAGGTCAGGAAAGATACAGAGAAAACCAGACAGAGCGGATACCATGGATCACATTGACCCAGCTGAGTGGCAGAGAATCCTCCAGTGGGCCCGGACTCTGACACAATAATTGGCCCCAGAATTCTGGGCCGGCAAAGGACAACTTCATTTGGAGCTGACTTTGGAGTCAATCACTTGCCACTAGGGTCTATTTTGTACGGGCACAAATAACCTATTAGATCTTAAGATGAAATGATAACAAGAAGGAATCATCTCTTCTGGTCAGCATCCAGACAACGTCCCTCATGTGCTTCATGAAATAAAGATACAGTACGTGTTTACAGAAAGGTAACATTGGTGACTTATTGGTTGTGTGCAGCTATAGATAGAGATGGTATCTGACTGTACTGTTGCATATATGGTACTACAGACAATCAGTTCTTACTAAAGATGAGAAAACTTTCTAAGATTCATTTTAGGTGGAATTGTTCTACAATTGGAACTACATTGGAATTGGTCTACAGCCCTGTACTCTGACCCAGGAAGTCTCCTTCGCCTTTTAAATCACAGCAGATTCACTTCAAGCCGGGGCTTGCATCATGGTACAGGACTGTGCGGGTAATCTCTTCATAGCTGTACCACCTCTCTTCCTGGACAGAGAGTGCTGTTTCCCATCCTCTCCATTCCTGTTATAATGTGCCTGCACTGATATTCAGCTATACACACTGCTGCTTTAATGTGCCTGCACTTACACTCAGCCATTCAAACTGCTGTATAGAGAAGTTTCTGCCTCTGTCCTCCTGCACAGCTCTGTGATTCTTACTTCCTGATTGGTCAATGCTGAACACACACCCCTTCCCCATTGCTGTCATGTGACCACACAGACCTCTGACAGCAGCCCTGCTTCTCTATTCTGGCCTGTTGTACTACGCTACTGCATTATGGGGATTTGCATCTGGGGGCTTCGTTGACACTACATATATTTCAGTCAGTATATGTATATTTTAGTCAGTATATTTCAGTCAGTATTGCAACCGAAATCAGGAGTGGATTAAAAACACAGAAAGGATCTGTTCACACAATGTTGAAATTAAGTGGATGGCTGCCATTTAATGGCAAATATTTGCTGTTATTTTAGAACAACGGCCGTTATATTGAAATAATGGCAGTTATTTACTGTTATATGGCGGCCATCCACTCAATTTCAACATTGTGTGAACAGATCCTTTCTGTGTTTTTAATCCACTCCAGGTTTTGGTTGCAATACTGACTGAAATATACGTAGTGTGAAGGCAGCCATATTCTGTATCTACAAACTGCTGCTGTTTCTTTCTCTGGTTTATGCACTTAATATACAATATACTCCAAATGCTGATTGCTATACTGTACAGTAACTTAATAATATGACAGATTCAGCCATTCCTAAATGTTTGTTTAATATGTTCTAAGTGTTATTCAGAATAAAAAATCATTGTTTTTGGAGTGTAGAACCAATTGTCTGCATATCAGTGATTTCTTATGGGAAAATTTGCTTTGGTTTAAGAGGCAATTTGGATCACAAGCCCGGAACGAATTATGCTCGTAATCCAAGGCACCAATGTACTGTATATGTAATTTCCATACAGTGCAATGATACGGCACCATGGAAACAATGCACTGAGCAAAGGGTACACACTGTATTCTTCAATCCTTAGTAAACACTCATTGTACCCTGCTCTTCTAAATAGTTTATTTGACACCCTACATTAGAGTGCCATGGAAACTTGATACTGAAGAGACGAGGATTGTATGTCTCACCATTGAGTGAACATTCGCTGGACTGGGGGCAGAGAGCCCAGCCCTGAAAATACAGACTGTAAGTGATGTATTGGGCACTCTGCACAGTAAGTGTAAACTGAGCAACAGGTATAAAAATGTATGCATTGCTGCTTAGTAAATACAGCAAAAGGGATTCCTGTCTTTATATAGCATTAATCAATATAAGCAATCTTTAGATTGCTTATAAAAAAAAAAACCCTAGGGAATTTATAACTAGAAGGCATGACAAACAGATGAAAACACAAAAATTAAAAATGTCTGCATCATTAGGGGGTTCTTCACATCCAATTAAAAATGGAGCATTATACTCAAAATCATAAATTTATTAAAAAAATAAATAAATAAATCTTCCTTTTGACTTCATATGTAGGAATCTGGGATCACTTATAGGACATCTTGTTTTCTCATTTTTTCCATTTTTACAGGTATGGTTGTTTACTTCTCACACAAGGGAGAAACCATATGTCTCTATACCTCTGACACATACTAATTTTAGATTAATTCCCTAAAGTCATACAGCATCATAACAGATGTGTGTTGGGACTGATATATTGTTGATGTCTACTAAAGAGTAACTTACTGTCTAATGATTCTTTATTTACTGGTGGCAGGTGGTGTAAGGGAATACAGTTGGCTGTGGGGGTATCTTCCTTCTCTGAGAGAATGCTGTTTTTGGAGGGTTAGAGAACATAAGTGTCAGACAGGAAAAGAATAGCTTCATACAACTGTTGTTCCTCTCTACCCTTAAATGTTAATCTCATGGTGACACCGGGAAGTGTAAACCATATTAGCAAGGGTAAGTGGCAACAAGGCACCTACCATTACTATCCAATTGTCTAAATAGGGTGCAATTTACTAATTTGAGTTAAATAATCAATTTTATAAATTATTGATTAAAATGTTCATGTTAACCTTTATTTCATTGTTACTTTTGAATAACATAACTATGGTTCCATAATTAATAAAGGTAGAAAGATAAATATAGTATTTTTATAGTATGAAATTCAGTACATAAATACTGTACCAGAAACAAGCTCATTGCATATATATGGTATCAGAACTAAGCATAGTAAGAAAAAAAAATACAGTCCTAGAACTGAAAGAGTAAATAAATATGGTACCAGAATCATGTGCAATACTACAGGAAAAGGACTAACTAAAGTACAGGAACCAAACACAGTAAAAATATGACATATAAATATTATGTCAAAATTAAGCATAGTTTAGTAAGTTTAGTGAGTAAATACCGTACCAAAACCAGGCACAATAAACAAATGTGGCCCCACATTTATTAAATAAACACAGTACCAGAAACAAGCATAAAAACAATAAATAGGGAAACAGAACTAAGCACAAGCACTAATATACAGTAACAGAACTAATTTTCACTTCATAAATACAGTAGTAGAATCAAACCCATTACATTAATATCATACCAGAAATAGGCACAATAAACAAGTACGATGCACAAACAAAGCTCAGTACATAAATGTACTATTAGTTAACATATTCTTTCACTGGAGTCATTCTTGTTTCTCTTTTGTTCTCTATTTTTCCCAAACCCCCATGATAACTTTTCCCACACACTTTGTCAATGTGGCAATGATGTTATGGAGGGCTTTACTATTAGGGCTTTACTTTGCCTCATAGGTGGTGCAGTCCTGTCTGCACATGGGTTCAATTAGCCCATAAAACCAAATTGTAGACTGCTTGTTTTAATTAGTTAAATTGCAACAAACATGATAATAAGAAGCAAAAATAATAGTAAGTAAATAAAGTGATTATAGATTAGAAGAATAAAGCACAATAAAATGTTATTAACTTTAAATGGAGAAGGAATTGTGTTGGGTTACCATGCATCCAATGTACTTTTAATATATTGTGAACTGACATTGATTAAGCATTAAGAGCTTAAAAAGTAAAGTAAATTGTATTGGATATTTAGTGCATGAAATTAATAGTAGTAGAGCTAAGCAGTGCATAAAATAGAGGACATTACAAGCTGGTAAATCTGCTCACATATCCACTTTCTCTGCCGCAACTAGAAACCCTTTGCCTCTATCTGGTATTAGCTGAGTTTTTACCACAATGACAATGATCAAAATTCATTATTATCCAGTAAAAGATAAATTATGGGTTTGGGATATTTTACTCACACACAGCGGCAGTAGAGTTATGGCTTCTTGTAATGGACGTTAATATAAGGAGGTGGCATATTGGGCAGGATAGTGGTTGGCATTGTTAATGGCACAAATGGTAAATTCCCATGGAACTGGTATAGTTTGCCTTTTTCTTTCATTTACATCTTAAGGCTGCGTTCACACTACGTATATTTCAGTCAGTATATTTCAGTCAGTATTGCAACCAAAACCAGGAGGGGATTAAAAACACAGAAAGGATCTGTTCACACAATGTTGAAATTGAGTGGATGGCCGCCATATAACAGTAAATAACGGCCATTATTTCAATATAACAGCCAATGTTCTAAAATAACAGCAAATATTTGCCATTAAATGACGGACATCCACTCAATTTCAACATTGTGTGAACAGATCCTTTCTGTGTTTTCAATCCACTCCTGGTTTTGGTTGCAATACTGACTGAAATATACTGACTGAAATATACATATACTGACTGAAATGTACGTAGTGTGAACGCAGCTTAGAGGGGAATTCCATCCAACAGCTAAAAAATAAAATGCTCCGAATTACTACCTGGTCTTCCAGGTCTTCCATCTTTTCAGCTGCCGCTGTTCTTGAGTTAAACAGTCTATATCGAAGATGGCGCGGGCCGGTAAACTACATTTTCCAGTATGCATTGCACCTCAGTGGCAACTGCCAAGTATCTGCCTCATCTTGTAGTATCTGCCCATTGCTGGCTCAGTCTGCTTCTTTTTTACACTATAAACAAAATGTGTATCTACATAGATTAGAGAGAGAGAACAGCTCTGGCCACGCTACTTACCATGTCTCCTGCCCTGTTAAGATCAATTCAACATCTTGTTTTCTATTACTTTATTAACCCATGTATACCTTGTTGAGAAAGGTCTTCTAAGACCAAGACCAACGTCCATGTGGTATATTGATCTACTAAAGAATTTTTTATTATTATTAATATATTGATGATGCATTGATCTCCAATAGCATGGAACTGTATTTTAATTAAAAAAACCTACATGGCCTAAGAGCATTTTGAAAAGAAACCAATAGTGTGCGGTTGACAATTCTTCATAGATTATACGAATAATGGCTGTTGGCTTAAAATAATGGCCACAATTTGCAGGTAAACACCCATTGTACAACAAATATGGCTGTCCTTTTGATGGTGTGTGAACATAGCCAGGGGCAGAGACACATGAGTGAATACACATGGGTGAGAATTTATCATCAGTTGAATATTTTTTACACTTTTTGTTTTCTGTCAGTATTTTTGTGCAAAAACTGTACAGCACAGAAACCTCAAAAGCATAAAGAGAATTTTTACCAGCTCGGAGGGAGGGAAGTGTTGCGTGAACAATTGCAGATATTAAATTGCATTATAACTACTGCACATTCTACCCATCAAGCTGATGAAGTGAGTTGAAAAATCATTAGTCTGTGCAGTAACAACATGATAAAATGCACAGACGCCGCTAAGTAATGGTAAACTAACCAGTTTGCACTTACAAATATGCACACATCCTCAATGATAAATCCCCCCTATGATGGATAGACTGTACAATAATATATAAATACCAGGTAGTAAATGTAAGAGTCCTCTCACAGACAGAATTAAAACCTAGCAGAAATTAATATTCAAATGAATTCCTTAGCTTTCCTTTCTCTTCTATTAGCCGCATCACTTTACAGGATTCTCAGCATTCCCTTAAATGGGTTTCTTAAATGGGTTTTAATAGACAACCATTCAGAGCATGTTATTCTGTTAATGCTTCATCCCATCATCCAGGAATCATATTCCCAGTTGAGCATCTTCTCCTTCCAAGTGTTCCAGTTAACTTTATATTATCATATTTAGAGAGCAAACTATATTTTACTGGCACTTTTATTGAAATTAGAATGTTTTATGACACAGAGCCAATATTTTTTTATGATAGAAAGGTGAAAATGGCAAGCGAAGCTCAGCTGGCTTATAAAAATGGGTCAATGAGAATCTTAAACATATGTATCCGAAGATGTACAGATGTAGCAGAGCTGATATGGTAGATGTACAAGAAATTGGGATCGTAGTAAAAACTAAAATGAGTATTAGCATAGTTAAAAAAAAAAAATCAGATTATAAATTTTATTCTGCTGCATCTACAGCATCATTTCATGTAATTCTTTAGGTTTTAGATCAGGGGTGTCAAACATGTAGCCTTCCAGCTGTTGCAAATCAATTCCCATCATGCCTGGACAGCTGATGGCAACGCTGTATCTGTCCAGGCATGATGGGAATTGTAGTTTTGAAACAGCTGGAGGGTTAAAGGTTTGACACCTGTATTTTAGATGCTGCAGGATAAGGTGGCCATACAACTGCAATAGCCGTCTGTCAAACATTCATTCAGCCATCAACTATGTTTCCCAGTTGAATTTTCATGTGATTTCAATAAAAATTGAGATCATATGAAAGATGAGAATTAATCCACTGCCAGACAGCTCCGGCAACGACTTACCTTTCTGACAACAAAAAGATAGGACATGCCTGACTCTTCTCTATTCTGACATAATGGGGGAGATTTATCAAAGGGTGTAAAGTTTAGACTGGTGCAAACTGCCCACAGCAACCAATCACAGCTCAGCTTTCCTTTCAGCACTGCCTAAAGCTGAGTTGTGATTGGTTGCTGTGGGTAGTTTGCACCAGTCTAAATTTTACACCCTTTGATAAATCTCCCTCAGGAGACTCAGGAGAATCTTGCACATGTTAGACAGTCTACCAGTCCTCCCATAATCGGTGGATCCAGCCAATTTTGGACTTTGGCCAGCTTCACACAAAAAATGTCCATTATATATACCCCTAATACGGACTTATTTTAGAGGAAATATCATCAGTATTCGATTAGTATTTCATAAGATGAGAAACTGAATCACACATTGAAAATTGGATGACAAAATAAATGAAAATACTAATGAATTTTACATAACAATAATGTTATATTTTGATAGATTGGATGATTCCGCATGCTACTTTTTTAAATTACTTTTTTTTTACACTCTTTCCTTCACTTTAAAACATGCAACCATTAGAGGTCGCGATCACTCAGTGACAGGAGCTTGTCTTGTCAATGAGTACCGCTCTCACTGCAGCGGTCACGCTCACATCTACAGCCCCTTCAGTAAGGAACGTATATGTTCATTCCTACTGCACGGGGTATGTGCAGTAGGAACGTTTATATACGGATTGCTGATGTGAAGGGGTTAACATGATCTTCAATGGGAATATTCCATTAAAATGAATCACCCTATAGATTATAAAGGACAGCAAAAAAAAAAAAAAAGATAAAAGAATGAAATATGGACTTAAAGGGAATGTGAAATCGAAAAAAGACCTATTGTTTAAATCAAGTCTTAGATCTATTGTTTAATAGAGATTTTTTTCAAATCCTCCATTTTATTATCTATATTACATAATAATCCTGAAGTCTTGTCGTTTTCATTCCCGCCACTAGGTCTAAAACTAAGCTGAGACTTCCTGTTGTGTCTCTGGTGATAAGAGGATAAGAGGAGGCTGCTGTGAAGTGATCTGGACAGCATTACAACGTCAGGTGACACCTGTACAAATTTTTTTGCCCTTTGGGAAATGACCTTATAAAGTATTTTGGTCAGTATCTGGTTAGCAAACCATTAGTGGGTCTAAAACACAGTGAAAGGAGATACGATCCTTTCATCAGTTTTTCCGTGCCGGTTGCACTCCTAGTTTTGACTAAATATATATTTATTTTATCTTATTGTTTCTTATTGTTTCAGTAAATATCATTGACAGATGTAAAAAAAAAATGTATGATATGCTGTACATATTCTTACTAGTGATGATGGTATCGCACCATAATAATATATAATTGAGGGCAAAGTACAGAATGGAAGACAATAGCATTGTTTTCCCACTGAACGCTGATTTAGCTTTGTTTATAATAAATCCAGAATAAAAACTTTTTTCCGGATGAGATCTTCCTATACACCTGAACAATTCCATTAGCAAGGCATTATTAGTGTAGTGAGTACTTACAATATTACTAGCTTCCTAACACATTCACTCACTGGTAATAGGTGCCATTTCTTATGAAAGATAAACTTAGCAAATGATATTGCCTTGGAAGGTTGCACAAAGGACGTTACTAGGCCAACCAAGGAGGGCAAGGCCTATTAGAGCACTTTCCTCTACTGCTGGAGGCTCTGATAGAATATAATGTAATTAATCCGCTCTTCAAAGGAATCCCAGCTCTAAATGACGCTTTTATGGAGAATGTTTTCAATGTTTAAGGGAGATTTTCAGTATTTAACACCAAGTCCTATACTGTACAAAGGTGACTGGAAAGACGGGGGCTGTAATTTAACATCTGCATACTACAGTTCCTGGAAATCACATTGAATTAGATTGACTTTCTAGAAATGACATAGACAATACTGAGTGTACTATATAGGCAGTGTAGATATTGCAGCACATGCATATGATTGTACTATGGATCTATAACATGCTTACAGGCACATAATTGACATGAAGATGCTGTCCCTTAGAAGCTTTGCATATATACAACTTAGCCACTCTCTATACTGTATCTTTATAACGCGCTAAGCCAACCAGAACAACCTTGCATATATGCATAGTGCATTACTACTATACAGGAGCAGGGACTTCTGTCAAAATTACAGGAGTACTTGCTCCTCGACTGTTTCTTTACACACCAGCTTCTCTTAATACTTAATAAGAGGTTTTGATTGAGTGTAGAGCCTATTATGTATCCATATCTGCATTTCTCTGTATAGACCTGGAGCTTACACATTGCCTGCGCCATGCACGCTGCTGCACAGAGCTCAGTCTGCAGCCTCTCCTATGCCTGACACTTCTAATTTCGGTTCTTCTGCATCATATTCCATTCCATTTTTAATACTGTATATACCTAGAACTTATCTAATAAGATCAGGTGCACAGCAAAAAAATTTTTTTTGTCTTTTTATTAGTAAACACATTTTCGGGTATAGTTCAGCCTTTACCACTTATATCTACTCTTACAACCTTTACAGACTTGCTTGTAACTAAAGATATAAATACTAAAGCAGATTAATTATGTTTTACCGCAACCACTTTTTCCTGATGTGTAGTACCTCATTCTGCCTGCAGATGTCACTGTTGAAGTTTTTATTCATTGTAATCTCAAGCTCTCCCCATAGATGGCAATCAGCTTCATGCAATCATTATCCAATAAAATAAATTGGAGGCAGAAGGGGAGATTTAGTAATACCACCATAAATTTAGACACATAAAACTAGACATGACAGGCAGAAGATGTGCCTAAATTATAGCAATAGCGCATACCCTGGGATAGATTTAGAGGATCTTGCTAGGTGTATTAGACATAGTTTTGCCTCTTACGGCATCTCTTGGTTGGCATGCTTTACTCTTATATGTTGCACCAAAAGAAACGTTTATATTGCAAACAAAAAGATATATTTTGCTATTCCATATAGCCATGCCCACTTTGTCTAAAGCTTACACTAAATCAGACACATTTGACTCAGTTATTTAAAGAGGTTATCCAAGATTAGAAATTTAAAGGTTATTTTCTCCCAAAACAGTGCCACCTTTGCCCTCAGGTTGTGTGTGTGGTATTACAATTCAGCTCCATTCACTTCAATGGAACAGAGCTTAAAAACCCACACCCAAACTAGGGAACAAGAGTGGTACTGTTACTGAAAGAAAGTGGCCATATTTTTCTAAGCCTGGATAACCTCTTTAACCCCTTCCCTCTGCAGGACGTAGCGGCACGTCCTGCGGGGGAGTGGGGAGGTTCAGAGAGGGGCCGCGCCGTGGCCCCACTCTGAACCGACGCGATCCTGGCTGCTTACTCCAGCACGGGAGCGTGGCTATTAGCGGGTGCCGCCGATCGGCCGCGCCCGCTAATTAGAACAGTTAAATTCAGCTGTCAAACATGACAGCTGCCTTTTACTGTCGTGTCCCCCTCTCCCTGGTGTCTAGTGGCCGGATTTCCCCCCCCCCCCCCGCGCGATGCGATCCCGGGGGGGAGATCCAGTGTAATGAGCTGGCCGGGGCGGAATGACGCTGATCCTGGCTCGGCAATCAATGTAGATGGTCTGCTGCAGACCATTGTAATAGAGCACTGATCTGATCGAACGGTGCTCTATTATATACACAGCATTGATCTCAATGGGAGATCAGTGCTGTGTATACAGAAGTCCTCCAGGGGGCTTATAATTACTGAAAAAAAGTGTTTTTAATAATAAAAAAAATACCACCACCCCCCCTAATAAAAGTTTAAATCACCCCTTTTCCCATTTTATAAATAAAAATAAATAAATAAACAAACACATTTGACATCGCTGCAAAAATATTAAATGATCACATTACTGATCTTGCACGGTGACCGGCATAAGCGCAAAAAAATCCCAAAGTGCAAAATTGCGCATTTTTGGTCACATCAAATTCAGAAAAATTGTGATAAAAAGCGATCAAAAAGTTGCATATACACAAATAAGGTACCGATAGAAAGTACACATCATGGCGCAAAAAATGACACCTCACACAGCCCCATAGACCAAAGGATAAAAGTGTTATAAGCATGGAAATAGAGCAATTTTAAAGAACATTTAGTTTTTTTGAAAGGTTTTGATTTTTTATAAGCCATCAAATAATATAAAAGTTATATGTTACATATCGTTGTAATCATAACAACCTGAGGAACATGCATAACAAGTCAGTTGTACCATATGGCGCATGGCGTAAACACAAAACCACCCCAAATAAAAAATATTGTGTTTTATTTTCAATTTCACTGTGCATATAATTTTTTTTCTGCTTTCGCAATATATTTTGTTCAAAAATTAAGTCTTCCATTGCAAAGTACAATTAGTTGCACAAAAAAATAAGGGCTCATGTGGGTCTGCAGGTTAAAAAATGCTAGTGCTATGGCCTTTTAAACCCGAGGAGGAAAAAACAAAAACGCAAAAACGAAAATATGCCCAGGAGGTTGGGTTAAAAGTTATAAGAAAGCGTGAATTTTCACTCTAACTTCATTGGCAAAGAAGTTTTCTCAAGTTCATATAAACCCCCATTATTCCTAGCTTCAATTGTCATTTATTAAACTGTAACTATTGTCAGAACAGTTTGTATGCGATGGTAACAAATAATGTCTACGTTTCATAGAAGCTGCCACTTTTCTGAGAAATCTGACATTGTGTTCCAGCAATGAATCACTGAAGTATTGGAGTGATTTATGCCTCCATGTGTGGTCCAGCCATTCCTCTGGCCTGAAGTGCATGCCACTCTTCAATGCTTCAATATAAGCAATGATATTCTCAATAAAGCAACAAACATTGTTCTAACAAACTGCAAATATATATATATATATATATATATATATATATATATGTATATATATATATATATATATATATATGTATATATATATATATATATATATATATATATATATATATATATATAGCTAACTGCTTAAAGAGTCACTGTCGTTTGAATTACTTTTGACATGTCAATTGAGACCCGCTGCCATCAGAAGATATAGCTGGGACAGATTGCGGTCATGCAATCTACTCCATGGGCACTCGCTAATTCAGACAATGTAGACTTGTTATATTCCATGAGGCTAAAGTGTAAGCATTAAAGAGGTTGTTCACTAAAATAATTCTTCTTTCAAGTGCCGGAAAGTGCCAGAGATTTGGAATTTACTTCAATTAAAAAAACCTCAAGTCTTCCCATAGTTATCAGCTGCTGTATGTCCTCCAGGAAGTGGTGTATTCTCTCCAGTCTGACACAGTGTTCTCTGCTGCCACCTCTGTCCATGTCAGGAACTGTCCAGAGCAGTAGAAAATCCCCATAGAACACCACTCCTGCTCTCCAAATTTGAAAGAATATCACTTCCTGCAGGACATACAGCAGCTGATAAATACTGACTTGAGATTTTTTTTTAATAGTAAATTACAAATTTACTCTGCACTTAATGGCACCATTTGATTTGGAAAATATTTTTTTGTAAACACTCCCTTTAACTGGGGGCCATTCTGTCCCAGACTGCCTGCTATCTCCTGATCACAGTGGCTCGGAGCAGTGAGACCTCCTTTGATCAATAACCTTTAACATCAAAAGTTATTTTTAATGGCAGTATCTCATTTACTAACAATGAGTCAATTTTAGGCTGTTATACTGTGGTTTGTGTATGTCTTAGTAGAAAAAAAATCCAAGTTCACTCACCAAATGATGCAGCAAGTGTCCAATTTATGTAGATCTTGTGCTTAGTTAGTGCTTAGCATAGTGCGTGCGAGTGCAGGACGCCAACACCTTCCACTGATGATGACAGCTGTTTCACGCCTACTGATCGGCGCTTCCTCAGATCCCGCCCCTTCAGTCACGTCACCTCATATAGTAATGAACTGTGACATGTCTAGAAGATGGGCGTTACAGTGTCAGTTAAAAACAAATTAGCAATATACATATACAAAAATACATCTAAGACAGGTATCTACAGGAACATACTTAGATCGGTGCGGTCGTTAAGACCCATTTTACCTTGTGCATTGGTTGCAAATATCCAGCGTGCTTCGCGTTGGAGTAACAGTCTGTTGGTATCTCCACTGCTCTTCATTTGTGTATGTTTTTTTTCACGTCAAATTCATTAATGTGGTGCATGCCCATAGTAAATTTGAAAGGTTTCTAAAAAAAACTAAAACCCAGCCATCCTGCCACACTAAAAGTAGCTGTTTTTTAGAATAGAAAACCCATTAAAAAATGACGGTTTGCCTAATAAATCTGTCGGTTGTGGCAGTTTTAAAGGATACATCCAATGTGACAAGGAGGGAAGGAGCTACTGCACATCACGCCTATGGCTAATACTAATGCCGCTTGGCTAATTTTAAAAACTATACATATATATATATATATATGTATATATAAAATTTGATCAAACCATATTGCCCCGTTTACCACGTGCAGGTCTCCTGGTTCACACGGGTCCCTACGCTAACTCCACACCGTGTCGGTCAGCGACTGCCAACCCCGCAAAGCGTGCACATGCAGGGAAGGGAGGCCATGGAATGGCCCTGCAACCTCAATGTCACAGGACCAAACCCAAAATGCCCCACCAATTCCCAGCCGGCACCACTGGCTGAGAAGGCTGCCCCCAAGCAACACAAGTATGAATATGGTATTACACTCACCACCACTGCTACAGACAGAATGGGAAAAACATGGAGGTACTGACATGTGAGCGCAGATGTATCCTGCTAATTTGGGTCACATGGGTCTTATGAAGGGGAGTGCAAGCCGCTCAGAAAAGGAGAAAAACATAAAATGCGACATGGAGAGAAGGGAGCTACTGCACATCACACCTATGGCTGATATTAATGCTGCTTGGCTAATGCCGATATTAATGCCACTCTGATACACCCATGTCACACCCACAAGACGCCCGCTCAATAATTTTTATTTATTTATTTCAGACAAAAAATTGGAATTTGTTGGGTTTTTTTCAGGTTTCTGTCGGAACACTAAACCAACAGGGAAAATGGACAAAAAACCGACAATTTGCTGCCAGGAACACGTAATTAAATTAGCCCCAATGACTCTTTAACTGTGTGTGAGCATAGCCTTAAAGGGGTTATCCAGCGAAAATATTTTTCTTTTAAATCAACTGGTTTTAGAAAGTTATACAGATTTATTTTTAACTTCTATTTAAAAATCTTCCCATACTTATCAGCTGCTGTATGTCCTACAGGAAATATTTTCTTTTCAGTCTGACACAGTACTCTCTGCTGCCATCTCTGGCCGAAACAGGAACTGTTCAGAGTAGGAGAGTTTTTTTATGGGGATTTGCTGCTACTCTGGGGAGTTTCTGTCAAGGACAAAGGTGGCAGCAGAAAGCCCTGTGTCAGACTGAAAAGAATACACCACTTCCTGCTGGACATACAGCAGCTGATAAGTACTGGAAGACTTTTAAAGAGAGATTTTTAAATAGAAGTAAATTACAAATCTATAGAACTTTCTGAAACCAGTTGATTTGAAAAATATTTTCGCTGGACAACCCCTTTAACATGAAAATAATGAGTAAAACATATGAAACCATTTATTCCTGTTCTCAGCATCTGCCTCTCCATCTTATTCTTCTTGGAGATAGTAGACTAGAGCTGCTCCAACATGCGTCACTGACACATTATCTGTAGGCTTCTGAACTTCTACTTATCCATTTTTATAGTCAAATAACACTTACTTAGCTCTAAATACGAAATGGAAGCAGTCTCCCGGGTCATCTGTAGCATTACATATTACAAGGCAAAGTAAACAATTCATTATAGTTTTGCTTTAATTTGTTATAATGGTTAAAGTAGTTGGGAGCTCAGAAAAGTTTCGCTCTGAATTGAAAGCCATTTAAGAACAGAGTTGATAGTTTAAAGTCACATGCACAGGGAAGAATGGGGAATAGGCTTGGAATCGCTCTTGGTTCTTAGAATTATAAACTTGCAAGACAAGACAGAGTTAAACCAATATGTAGGCGAGTAAACGTAGTACACGCACACAGTGTTTCTCTGGTGGGACATTAAAATAAAAACGTATGCTCTAGTCGTGTTCCAATGCTGCCGAATAATAGAGATTGCACTGTAGGGGGAGTCAGTAGGGAGGAAGCAAACAGCAGGACACACTTCAGTTTGTTGGAAGGAAAACACGGCTATGTTGATAGGAC
The DNA here is from genome assembly GCF_027789765.1 of Dendropsophus ebraccatus. Classification (NCBI taxonomy): domain Eukaryota; kingdom Metazoa; phylum Chordata; class Amphibia; order Anura; family Hylidae; genus Dendropsophus; species Dendropsophus ebraccatus. The sequence goes on from NC_091460.1 coordinate 47,991,001, forward strand.
AAACACATTTTATCGGAGGTGAATTTCAGCAGGCTAAGAAAAACAACTCTTTCTAACCATGAGATGCACAGATGGCAGCAAATTTACAAGCTGAAGACAATTAAGACATTTTTATTTTATTCGCAGGAAGATATGGGGGAGGGAGAATTACATCTAAATGGTGTACGGCAAGAAGAGTCGAGATTCGACGAAAAATTTAACAAAGTAGCAAACAAGAAGGATAGCAATAAAGAGTCAGTAATAAGAGAGAAGCACGAACATACAAAAGCTACACCGTATACGTTTTCATTGCAAACGAAAGACTGATGAGTTGTGACATTGCTGCAAACTTTTTTTTTTTTGCTTTATTTGTCCAAAAAATAGAGAAATTTTTCAAAAAGTTCATTGGCTCAGTGGTGTTATGTTAAATATAATATTCCTACAAATGTGCTACTATGTAGGCATTCCTTGAAACTGGGACCTTAGGCCTGGGGAAAGTGAAGTGCAGTGTGTAAGGGATCCTCTTGTTCTTTACCTAGTGCTGAAAGGACCTGCACAACTATTTGGGTTTGGCAACATTCTCTAAACACGAATCCTTGGCATTTGACTGCCGGCATCTAGAGAAGTTGGGTCCTGTCCTACGGAGTCCTTTGGACTTAGAGATTGTCTGGGAACATGAATTATTATTATTATTTGCTATTAGTACTTGCTTTCTAGGTGACCCATCTCAGCAGGAAATGCTCGCTCAGCCAATCACCGACCACAGCATTGTCCCGCCTCAGCCAGTGATTGGCTTAGCAGGCAGTTCCTCCTGAGATAGCTGTTCTCAGAAGCAGGAGGAAGCAGTGATGAAAGGTGTCCAGATTACATCAGGCTGAAAGCTCCAGGTCTCCAAGGGAGGTGAGTATAACTATTTTTTACCCCAGGCATACACTACCGTTCAAAAGTTTGGGGTCACCCAAACAATTTTGTGTTTTCAATGAAAAGTCACACTTATTCACCACCATACGTTGTGAAATGAATAGAAAATAGAGTCAAGACATTGACAAGGTTAGAAATAATGATTTGTATTTAAAATAACATTGTTTTTACATCAAACTTTGCTTCGTCAAAGAATCCTCCTTTTGCAGCAATTCCAGCATTGCACACCTTTGGCATTCTAGCTATTAATCTGTTGAAGTAGGCTGGGGTGGAATTGCACCCCACGCTTCTAGAAGCAGCTCCCACAAGTTGGATTGGTTGGATAGGCACTTCTGGCGTACCATACGGTCAAGCTGCTCCCACAACATCTCAATGGGGTTCAGATCTGGTGACTGCGCTGGCCACTCCATTACCGATAGAATACCAGCTGCTGCTTCTGCTGTAAATAGTTCTTGCACAATTTGGAGGTGTGTTTAGGGTCATTGTCCTGTTGTAGGATGAAATTGGCTCCAATCATGCGTTGTCCACTGGGTATGGCATGGTGTTGCAAAATTGAGTTATAGCCTTCCTTATTCAGAATCCCTTTTACCCTGTACAAATCTCCCACCTTACCAGCACCAAAGCAACTGCAGACCATCACATTACCTCCACCATACTTATCAGATGGCGTCAGGCATTCTTCCAGCATCTTTTCATTTGTTCTGCATCTCACAAACGTTCTTCTTTGTGATCCAAACACCTCAAACTTGGATTCATCCGTCCACAACACTTTTTTCCAGTCTTCCTCTGTCCAATGTCTGTCTTCTTTTGCCCATCTTAATCTTTTTCTTTTATTGGCCAGTCTCAGATATGGCTTTTACTTTGCCACTCTGCCCTGAAGCCCAAAATCCTGCTGCCGCCTCTTCACTGTAGATGTTGACACTGGTATTTTGAGAGTACTTTTTAATGAAGATGCCAGTTGGGGACCTGTAAGGCGTCTGTTTCTCAAACTAGAGACTCCAATGTGCTTATCTTCTTGCTTAGTTGTGCAACGTGGCCTCCCACTTTTTTTTCTACTCTGGTTAGAGCCTGTTTGTGCTGTCCTCTGAAGGGAGTAGTACACACCCTTGTAGGAAATCTTCAATTTCTTAGCAATTTCTTGCATGGAATAGCCTTCATTTCTAAGAACAAGAATAGACTGTCAAGTTTCAGATGAAAGTTCTCTTTTTCTGGCCATTTTGAGCGTTTAATTGACCCCACAAATGTGATGCTCCAGAAACACAATCTGCTCAAAGGAAGGTCAGTTTTGTAGCTTCTGTAACGAGCTAGACTGTTTTCAGATGTGTGAACATGATTGCACAAGGGTTTTCTAATCGTCAATTAGCCTTCTGAGCCAATGAGCAAACACATTGTACCATTAGAACACTGGAGTGATAGTTGCTGGAAATGGGCCTCTATACACCGATGTAGATATTGCGTCAAAAACCAGACATTTGCAGCTAGAATAGTCATTTACCACATTAGCAATGTATAGAGTGTATTTGTTTAAAGTTAGGACTAGTTTAAAGTTATCTTCATTGAAAAGTACAGTGCTTTTCCTTCAAAAATAAGGACATTTCAATGTGACCCCAAACTTTAGAACGGTAGTGTATATAATTTTGAACAGCTAAATTCAGAAACTGCTTTGAGAAATCATGGGTTAAATGCAGGTCAGTGAATACAGCCATACATCTTTGGGCTGGGTTCACACTATGTATATTTCAGTCAGTATATGTATATTTCAGTCAGTATTGTGATCCTCATATTGCAACCAAAACCAGGAGTGGATTGAAAACACAAAAAGGCTCTGTTCACATAATGTTGTAATTGAGTGGATGGCCGCCATTTAATGGCAAATATTTGCTGTTATTTTAAAACAACGGCTGTTATATTGAAATAATGGCAGTTATTTACCGTTATATGGCGGCCATCCACTCAATTTCAACATTGTGTGAACAGAGCCTTTCTGTGTTTTTAATCCACTCCTGGTTTTGGTTGCAATATGAGGACCACAATACTGACTGAAATATACGTAGTGTGAACCCAGTCTTGTTCTGTATACCATGTAATTGTTATTTCATGGTTAACGCGGGATGAAATGGGTAATTTTTACTGGCACTATACACATACACTATATACACTAATCACATGCCTCTTTTTGCATCAGGCTGTTTCTCAAGGTTTCTGCAGTGTAATTGCAGAGGCCAGTGTGTCCCACCAATGAGATCAATTATGTTGTATGAGTCATAGCGACAGCAAAGAGGTAGGTTTCATGTGACTGAGTGGGTGTGTATCCAAGTGTCATACAAGCCAATCACCACTGTGGGAGAAAAAGCCATCTGATTAATTCTATTTTATGTATAATGTATAATCCACTGTAAGGCAGAACACAGCACCGCAGAAACATACATACCTTCATCAAGGCATACAGTATATCTTCTGAAGCTCACCTATTAACATTGGCTCACTCACAGAGGATAAGTGCTTTTGAGCAGCATGTTGGCTCAGTGTCTGCCAATTACTTTTATTATCAAATAAACTATTTTTCCAGACTTCTGAATCTTTTATTTTTTGTAGGACTACAAACCCCACCAAGCATGTACAGTACATGTTAGGAGTTGTAGTCCTGATATATACACTATAGTAGTTATCCTACAGGTGGATGGGGTTTCAATGAGCCGGGATTGTGTTACAAGTTTACCTCAGCAAGAAAAAGAATGGTGACTGACATGATAAAATCCATGAAAACATTGGGGGACATACATGTAGTTGTTATCCCAGGACCCCAACACTACAAAGCAACCAGGCTAACCTCTGTGTCCCCTACAACATGGCTAACCTCTGTGTCCCCTACAACATGGCTAACCTCTGTGTCCCCTACAACATGGCTAACCTCTGTGTCCCCTACAACATGGCTAACCTCTTTGCCACCCACAACATAGCCATCAGCTCCTATGCATATATGTCCCACCCATCTGATGACTCAATGTTTCCTAACTGGCAGGAGCAGGAAACCGGAAGTGGAAAAAAACACAGGCAGAGTGGTCATGTGACTGAGCCTGTGAACACAAAAGGCACTCTAAAAAAAATAGAAGTGTATGTAAAACATACAGCACCCACAGTCAATACAATGCTAGTTTATAAAAAAAAAATCCTGGACAACCCTTTTAAGTGGGGACTTAAATGCTTGAGTGCTCTTTACTCGAGTTGAGTGCTTGACTCACGGAACGAGCCCCATTGAAATCAATAGAAGACTAAAGCATTTAACCAGATGCCCCCTGCTCGGCAAAGTGGAGGGTGCCTGCTTTACCTATTAAATTTTCTCATTCACATTTTTGTATATATTGTCTCTTGAAGGTATGTTTAAATAAAATATATCAAAATTGTAATAGGTTTCTGCATAACATATTAGAACTCTGGCAGGATGCCGGCAATTACTGGCATCCCGATGGAGTTCTAATGTATCTTGCTGAAACCTATTACATTTATTTGTTCTAATTTTTGTTTATTTCATTTAAACATCCTTGCAAGAGACAAAATATACAAAATTTTGAATTAAAAAGTCAAATAGGTTCTGCAAGAGATATAACCGATAACTGTTATTAAACCTCTGCCTGAGCACTAAAGCACCACGAGGTGTTCGGTCAAGCACTATGCTCAACACTAGTCATTTTACCTCCACACCCCTCTCTAACCACATTCAACCAGTGGACACAAGGGAACATAACCCCCACTAACTCTCATATATATGTATATATAGACCATTTGGGCTGCTTTTAAAAAAAAAATGGAAAGGTCCAAGCTCTCAAAACCGTATTAACAACATGGAGTTAATGTTGCACACAAAGTGTGATTGACTTTCTTAAGGTGGCCAAGGAATTTTCATTGTAGACTATTTAAAATTCATTGTTGGTATCCAGGTATAAACGTGTATAATGGGTGTTTTAGACTAGATGTCCACTTATTCGACACAATATGCAGTTGGTTCTACTCCGGTTAATGTTTAATTGTTGCAATGTCAATTGAGGAGAGATTTGCTGCAAAAATGCAAATGTGATATGATAACCTTTACAAAGCCATTTACCACACCGACAGCTCCCATTTTTTTCTTTTTTACTTGAGCCTTGTACTTATTAACAAACACAAGGATAAATGGTAGGAGAGGATTTCGACAAGGGCAAGAACACCTCTGTTTGTTTTATAATCAACAAAGGGGATATTAGGGGATTAGGAAGCCAAGTACTAGTATAGGTGCTGATATGTTATAACTACCAATACCAACCAACAATGGAGAAATGGTTGAGCCATCTGCATGGAGCCTGGACCCCTACATTTTTTTTTTTTTTACCATGGAGCCTAAAATTCAGTATTGTGATACTATACAGCATCATATCATGGGTACAATGTATTTAAAGGGGAGTAAACTAAAAAAAACAACAACTAGGTACTCCCCAACCACAATCCCCCAGTTCTCTTATTGAGCGGCAACATGCATGCCTCAGCATGACTGACGTACAAATTTCAGTCCTGGAAGACAATAGGTGTGCAGAGATCAAATATGAGACCATAGACTCTGGATTATGGCTTCATACTTGTAGAGAGGTTTAATATGGCTATGTGACTGGAGAGGGAGAGAGGGGGCATGCATACTGCAGCTCAGCCTCTTGAACTTCGAAGGTAAACATGATTTTACAACTTTGCAAGCAGCCACTATCATTTGTTTCATCTCTTTTGTCAGTTTTTTGCCCATGTCTGCAGCTTTTAACATGGTATAGAACTGACAGACCCCCCTTCAACTGTAGCTGTAGATGTATGGAGTTGGAAATAGTGTGGAAATAGTTGGAAATAGTGTGGAGCAGGAGTTGTAGCAATATATGGGACCCTAAGTTTTACCAGATCCTTGATTTTATTATTTTCCCTGACCTGGATGAAGCATCTCAAGTGGCAATGGCTTATGCTCCCTCTACAAAAAGGACAGAGCAGAAAAGTAAAACCTTGGGAAATACAGTACAGTGTTGGTTGGAAGAAAAATTCTAGGAAATGTTGTTTTTTATTGTAATGATTATTCATTATTTCTGCATCCCCAAGTAATCATTTTTAGCTGTACTTTAGCAAAGAATTAGACATAATTGACCCAGAGAAATCGTGCAACTGCTGTGCAGCAAAGTTGGGCACATTCAATGTAGCAGGAAGATGACAATGACGGATCTCCGCACTCTCCTAAAGACATGGTATTGTCAACTTCATCAACTATAATTACTATAAGCACTTATTTTTTTTTTACTATTTGAGTAGCTTCTTCAAGGAAAAAGCAGGGGGCTTTGAGTTCCAGTTTTTCATTAACTCATGATTTACTCATCTTGGCTGTAGTCCCTATCGATCATAGTTTACATCTCTTGAATGGGTTTTACCTGGAACTTATTTTCACTATATTTTTATGGTCCATTTGTATTCTTTATATGTTCCTATATGGTACAGGTGACATTTTTGGTATATTAACAGGCTATGTAATATGTTAATGAGGCATTTGGTAGACCTGCCCTAAGTGCACCGAAACAACTGCAAACAAAATGAACTGCAAATATCATGTAAAATGATAATAGTTTCCCTTTAAATAAGATGATCATATACCTCCTTAAATATCTTTCTCAAGATTAAACTAATGAAATAATTTTACTCTATCTTCATAACTAAGATGCTTCAGCCCCTATCAGTTTAGTTGCTGCCTTTGTACCTTTTTCATTTCCAGGACATGATTTCTGTGAAGTGGAGTTTGGAAATAATAAGAATACTCCAGATAAGACTGCATCAATGCTTTATAAAGTGGTAATATTATGTCCCTGTTTGGAGAGTCCATGCCTGCTTTAACGCATGACAATATCCTGCTGGCCTTAGAAGCAGCTGATTGACATTACATGCTATGATTTGTTCTTTTATCTAAAAGTACACCCAGATCCTTCTCTAACAGTGACCCAGTTTAAGTCCCCCTAGGACCCACAGTATTATGCATGCAGGTTATTAATCCCCTAGGACATATGATGCCTGCGGGCAGGGCTGGCCTTAGGGTAAATGGTGCCCTGTGCAAAACCTTTTTTTTAGTGCCCCCCATAAAGCTCCTTCAGCCTCCCACCCCTCCAGACAAAATCCAACACCCACCACCCAACCACCCTCCGCCATACACACAAATACCCCCAGTCATTCACACAACTACCCCTCCGCCGTACACACAACTACCCCGCCTAACAAACAACTACCCTACTCCCCAACCATACATGCAACTACCCCTCCGTCATTCACACAACTACCACCCTAGCCATACACACATCTACCCCCCAGCCATACACACAACAACCAACCCCCAACCATACACAAAACTACCCCCAGCCATACACACAAATACCACACCCAGAACCCCACACAACTACCACCTTCAGCTCCCCAAAAATCTACCACCCCTAGCTCCCCACACAACTATCACCCCCAGCCCCCCAAACAACCACCACCAGCCCACCACACAACTACCACCTTCAGCCCCCCAAAATACCACACCAGCTCCCCACTAACACCCCAGCTCCCTACTAACACCCCAGCCCCACCCAACTACGACCCTCAGCTCCTCACACAACTACCACCTCCATCACTCCAAACAACTACCACCCCCATACTCCCACACAACTACAGCCCCCACCCACCTACAGCCCCCACACAATTACCACCCCCAGCTCCCATACAACTACCACCACATGCTCCCCACACAACTACTACCCCAGCCCCCACACAATTACAGCCTCCCACACAACTACCACCACCAGCCCACCACACAACTACCACCACCAGCCCACCACACAACTACCACCTCCAGCTCCCCAACCTACTTACAGCCCTTACACAACTACCACCCCCAGCTCCCATACAACTACCACCACCAGCTCCCCACACAACTACTACCCCAGCCCCCACACAATTACAGCCTCCCACACAACTACCACCACCAGCCCACCACACAACTACCACCACCAGCCCACCACACAACCACCACCTCCAGCTCCCCAGCCTACCTACAGCCCCCACACAACTACCATTCAGAGTACTGATCATTGACTGCCACTCTCTGTTCCAAACCCATAACAAGCTAAACTTTCTTAACTTAGAGACCATCATTTAACTATCAGACATCTATGAGGGGCACTTTGCTTTTGCAAAATGGTTTTTATCACAGTCAGGACTTAATATCACACTTTTTTCTTCCCTCTTGTGTCATTTAGTGCAGCCTCAGGCATTTCTATCATTATTTCTCGGCTTCATGACTTTGGAAGCTTCTATGTCTTGTTTATATCAAAGAAACACATTTATCCAGCTGGTAATTAAAATAATCATTAGTTTGTTATGCTAGTGGCAAGATGATGAATATAGGGGCAGACTGGCAGAATTAATATGGTCAAGATGGATGAACTACTTCGGATTTTTGTATCGCAAGCCTTCTCCATTAAGGTGCCTGTGTCTTTCTTTACTCATTTGTCCAATGTGGTCAACTGATTCACGGGCCTCGACTGTGTATGGAAATGTATGCAGGTACAATGCCTCAGAAGGAATAGGTCTTTCAGGCTTGCGAAAATGTTACAGAGGGTGGTTTGTCTGAGGATAGTGCAGTGGTTTATCTCCAGGGGACCATGGAAACCCATGGCTTTAACCTCTTTCCCATGGGTTGACAAATGAAAGTTATATTTTCTTGGTCTCTATCTATGTTAACCTCATATTGCATAATTCTGTGGAACAGACTAATTAGCGTGTTACTATAATTTCAAAAAACCCTTGATATGTCACAGATAGTGTTGAGTGTACTTGTTGAACTGTTTAGGTTTGGCAATGTTCTCCAAATACAAACGCTTGGCATTTGACTACCCACATCTAGAGAATTTGAATGCTGCCCCAGGAAGTCCTGGAAAACATGGATTCAGCAATAGGTGTTCCTGGCAGCCCTATGGGGCATTCATCTACTCCAGATGCCAGGAGTCAAATGCTGAAGATTTGGGTTTAGAGAACGTTGCCAAACCTGAACAGTTTGGCAATTCTGCTAAACACATTTGTTAGAAGTTTTGATTAGTTGGGGTCTCGATATTAAGACTAGAGATGAGCGGACCGTTGGACTTTTGGTCCGACGGCATCGGCGCTCTCTCATATTGCCTTTGATCCCGGCCGCATACTTGCACTCCCGCAAATATGCGTCCAGGATATTCCAGGGAATTCAACAGGGATTCCCTGCAATATCCTGGCCGCATATCCCCGTGAGCGCAAGTATGCGGCCGGGATCAAAGTCATGATGAGAGAGCGAACTGCTTTCGGACCAAAAGTCCAAGCAGTTCGCTCATCTCTAGTTAAGACTCCCACTGATTGTCAGGACAAGTCGAGAGGTGTTTCACAAGTCTGTGAAGTGTTTCTCTCCCTATATTTCTGCTTTCCCTATCTAGCTGCAGAAGACGGGCCCCATAGGCCTATTATAGAATCCATCTCCTGCAGCAAAACAGGAAGAGCAGCGAGCTGGGAAAAGAACACCCAAACACTAACCAATCAAAACTTTTTACATGACTCTGTAATATGAAAAATTTCCCTTTTATTTCACCCAAGTCCTACACACCATACCATACCATACTATGTTCACACAACATATCAGACCAGCTGTTCCGTGACCCCAGACGGGTCACGGAACGGCCGGTCTGTGCCCGGATCATCGCGGCCGGTACTTAAGTACCGGCCTGATGATCCGCCTGGTCGCAGAGCTCTGGTGCGGGCGCATCAGCGTGCGCCAGCATCAGAGCTTCCCATAGCACACAGCTCCGGCCGATCGCTTCACTGTGTGAACTGACAGGTCTTTCTGTGGCCGAAATTCACTGAATTACGGCCGCAGAAAACTGACATGTCAGTTATTCTCGGCCCCGTATGGGATCCCGGCCGGAGCGTATACAATGTGTATACGCTCCGGCCGGGATCCCATATCAAATAAGGTTATGTTGCCGATGGCAACAGCCGTACTTTTACGTAGTGTGAACATAGCCTAAAGATGGACTCCAGTTTCAGTCTGAAGTTTTTCATTATGATTAAAATATACATTTCTTTTTCATTTTACCTCATTCCATTCATATCTAAAATACTAGTAGTGGGGAAGCTTTCTGACAGTTATTTCATGTGCAAACCGCATTTTCTTTTTTTTTTTTCCATAAAGCAATTAATCAAGGTTGCTATTACACCTTTCAAACCCCTCTTGGCTTGATCACTTCCATGTGTGAATTGCTATTAAAAACTATTACATAGGCTGGGGGAAAAGATGTCTGTCATCAAGTGCAATACTTTCAGAAAATAAGATGAGATGCAATTAAAACAGTAGGTAATAATAGAAGTTAACATGTTTTCTTAATTGCAAATTTTAATACTAATGAAACCATAGAAAAAGATTATGGCTTGAAACTGATGAATTGGTAATTTTAATAAAGGATTTAAGGGGAATTGTAATGCTGCGTTTACATAGAACGATTATCGTGCGACTTTGCACGATAGCGATCAAATTCGAACGATAATCGTACATGCAAACGCAACGAACGATCGAAGAAATCGTTTATTTTGATCTTTGAACATGTTCTTAAATCGTCGTTCGTAAAAAATTCGCTGATCGTTCCGTGTAAACAGTCGTTCACCTATTTTACCTATGTGCGAGATAGGCTTAAGCGATCGCAAAATGATCATAAAAAGAATTTTCCGTACGATATATCGTTCCGTCTAAACGCTGATCGTTATAAAAGAAAAATCGTTACTTCGAAATCGTTAATTGTACGATCGGGCAAATTATCGCTCCGTGTAAACCCAGCATTAGGAATAAAAATACATGGCTGAAAGAGGTGAACACCTGGACATGGAGGAATTTACTAGATACACATCTGAACTGAATAGTGAAAATAATCAGGAAGAAAACTTTTCTGCACTTTACTACAGGTAATGCAGGAGATACTTTCCTGCCAATCTCTTTCATTTTCAAATTGGATTAGGAGAGGGGCTTAATTAAAGGGGTATTCCAGAAGGGGGACTTTTTTGCTATATGCTCGGGGATGGTTTGTCTAAAAATAATAAAGGGCACTCACCAGCAGCAGCTGCAGGAGTCAGGGCCGTAAGTGTCCTTTATTACTAGAGATGAGATGATTGCTTGTCCGAGCTTGGTACTCGTTCGAGTATTAGGGTACTCCATGGTACTCTTCACTCGGACGAGCATCTTGTGATACTCGAGACAATGGCATCTTCCTCTTCCTGTATGTTTGGCGGCTTTTCCCAATCATCATGCAGGAGAGGCTTTGGGAGCTTGTAGCATCACGTGGGAACCCTACATGTCGATAGCAGTGATTGGCTGGCCAGATCAGATGACCCGGGCATATAAGAATCAGGTCCCGCGATGCTCGCTTCAGACTGAGACTGGATTAGCATAGGGAGAGAGCTGCTGTCTGTAAGGGAGAGTGTTAGGGTGGGGAAAATAGTGTCTGTTAGGCAGGAATCCCACACAAAGAACCCAAAAGTCCTTCTAAGGGCTACAACTACATTTTGGCTGCTGGCTGGAACTTGTAGTGCAGCTACCACCATCTTGGCTGCACACTGTGCAGAGCGACTGGTGCCAGAAAGGGGACAGCATGTGGTCTACATAAACCCCAAAGAAATTGCCCAAAGTCCTCTCAGTACTCATTTTTGCTGCTGCTGTACCTTGGCTTGCTGGGATCTGTAGTGCAGCTACACCTATCCTGGCTGTGCAGTGTGCAGTGTAACGGTGCTCTAAAACAAACAGTACCTGGTACCTGGTACACACAGACTCCATAGACTACACCAAGAGTCCTCCCAGTTGCACCTAGTTGAGTACTTTCCTAACATGTGCCAGCACATGTACTTTGCCCATCTTGGTCTGGGTCAGCAAAATTGTATTGAGGGCCACCACCTGGCTGTTGCCCATAATTTGGGGTAATGTTGCGATTAGCCAGCCCTAGAGGCATCCATGCATGCTGCCCCTGCTGTTTCCTGTCCATATCCGTGTTGTTTCCATCATTTTCTGAGGCTTACAGGTTTTCAGGCAACCTTCCCTGTGCAGAGCTTTGGTCCCCTGCAAAAATTCTTGAGTTTCCCATTGACTTCAATGGGGTTTGTTACTCAAAACGAGCACCGAAGCATCAGGAAATATTTGTCTCAATTATCGAGCACCCGAACATTTTAGTACTCGCTCATCTCTATTTGTTACTCATAAAAAAAAAACTATCCTTGATCATATAGCACAAAAAAAAGCCTTTGCTTGGAATACTGCTTTAGGCTATGTTCACATGAAGTAAGATACCAGCCATTCTGTGGCCAGGTCACAGAAGGACCGGTGTCAGAGAAGATCATCCCGGCCAGGACTGCAGTACCCGCCGGATGATCTTCACTTCTGATTAATTGGGATGCGGACGCATTCGTGTGCGCCCGCATCCCAATTTGCCGCTGCACACAATGGAGCATGCGGACGGAGCTACATGCTCTACTGTGTGAACTGACAGGTTCTCTACGGCCGCTATTGAATAAATACTGATGAATACTGATACAGTGAAGAGATCAAATGTTCGAGACCCAAATAGAGATTGGAGTTGCAACCGTACATTTCCAATAGAGAATTATGCATGCCCGCGCCGCCATTACCTGAAAACGGAGCATCGAACTCCTGTACTTCTTTGTTGAAATCTCGCTGTGATGAAGGAGGAAAAGAGCATACGATCTCGCTGTGATGAAGGAGGAAAAGAGCATACGATCTTTTACGATAAGATCCACGCTGGGACCAGTAACCAGACGGGTGAGTTGAGTTATTTCCTAATATTCTTCTATATTATACAGTTTCATATCTTTAACCCTTTAAGGACCGGGTATAACATGACCTTAAAGTGACACTGTCACCCCCTATTTGCATTTTGACTGTTCTCCACAGGTGTAAAGGGTAAATGTTACAGCTTTCATTACTTATTTTATATCACACCTCATGGTGCTTGTGGTAAAAAGTAGTTTTTATCACCTGTGGATTGGTATATGTAGGCGGGGCCCTGCCCACATATAACAATCCACAGGTGATAAAAACGACTTTTTACCACAACAAGCACCATGAGGTGCTTGTTACTGAAGCCAGTAACAGCAATCTCTGCAAGCTAAGTGCTTTAATATTGTATTTGTGAGCGAGTTTTGGAGCGTGCGAGTTTTAGATCTGAAGTGCGTGTTTGTCTCAAGTGTGGGACTTTAATATTCTGGGACTTTAGATTCAGGGAGTTTTAGAGGTAAACAAATTGTTTACTTGCTTTTGAATACATTGTTTGCTTTTGTTGCTTGTTGTTTTTGTTTTGTTTAGTTATTCATAATATTCCCATAAAAATGAGCGCCATGTTTGACAATGCGGCCCAATGTACATCTTGTGCGATGTATGCAATCCTTGATCAACCGATCGAGGGTGCATACCATTGTGGGAGATGTGTGCATGTTGCTGGTTTGGAAGCCCAGATCCTGGATCTAAATGAGCAGCTGCGACGTTTGAGATACATTGGCAAACTGGAAAGGGGTCTGCTGCTCACTGAGCAAGCACTCCAAGGGGTAGATGGGGGAGAGAGTGATAGCATGGAAGTACAGGAGGAAGAGGCAAGTAGTTGGGTCACGGTTAGAAAACGGGGTAGAGGCAAGAGTTTGATGGAGGCCAGTCCTGATCTGGCACACCCCAACAAGTTTGCCAAATTGGCGGATGAGGGGGATGTTGATTCAGGGGTGGCATTGCTGCAGCAGGACACTGCCTCTGAAAGCCAGGGGGGTGTCTGCTCCAGTAAGGTGGGAAACAGGAGTTCAGGGCAGGTCAGGCAGGTACTGGTAGTGGGGGACTCAATTATTAGGGGGACAGACAGGGCAATCTGTCACAAAGACCGGGATTGTCGAACGGTGTGTTGCCTTCCTGGCGCTCGAGTTCGTCACATCGCAGATCGGGCTGACAGATTACTGGGAGGGGCTGGCGATGACCCAGCAGTCATGGTGCACATTGGCACCAATGATAAAGTTAGAGGTAGGTGGCGGGTCCTTAAAAACTATTTCAGGGACTTAGACAGGAAGCTTAAAACTAGGACCTCCAAGGTGATATTCTCCGAAATATTACCTGTACCACGAGCCACACCTGAGAGACAGCGGGAGATTAGGGAGGTAAATAAGTGGCTCAAGAGCTGGTGTAGGATAGAGGGGTTTGGGTTCATGGAGAACTGGGCCGACTTCTCGGTCGGTTACAGGCTCTACGGTAGGGATGGGCAGCATCCCAATGGGGAGGATGCAGCCGTGCTGGGGGAGAAGATGGCTAAGAGGTTGGAGGAGTGTTTAAACTAGGGACCGGAGGGAGGGCAACTACAATATAGTAAGTGAAGACAGAGTAGATGGAGAGCTGGGCCTAGATTATGGAACTGGGGGTGGAGCGGCGGGAGGGGTTAGAACAGTTACTAGTGACAAGAGGAAAGGGAATATGGACAAACATATTAAATGTATGTATACTAATGCTCGAAGCCTCACTAATAAAGCTGAGGAATTAGAACTCATAATGGTTGAAGAGAAATATGATATAGTGGGGATAAGCGAGACATGGCTGGATGAGAGTTATGACTGGGCTGTTAATATCCAGGGTTATAGTCTATTCAGAAATGACCGTAAAAATAAGAAAGGGGGAGGGGTCTGTCTATATGTTAAATCATGCCTTAAGCCCATTCTGCGGGAGGATATAAGTGATGATAATGTGGAATCTCTTTGGGTAGAAATAAGGGGAGGGACAAAGAAAAATACAATTCTTATAGGAGTGAGTTATAAACCTCTAAGTATAGTGGAAGAGTCAGAAAATCTTCTTATAAGACAAATAGATGCGGAAGTCATTATTATGGGGGACTTTAACTACCCAAATATAAACTGGAAAGCAGAGACCTGCAGCTCCAGGAAGGGAAGTGTGTTTTTGGAAATAGTAAAAGATAATTACCTTTCCCAACTAGTACAGGAACCAACAAGAGGGGGGCCCTTCTGGACCTGATCTTAACCAATAGGCCAGACAGAATATCAAAAATAGAGGTGGGGGGTCACCTAGGTAATAGTGACCATAATATAGTAAGTTTTCAATTATCCTTCAATAAAATAATTAGCAGAGGGGCTACAAAAACATTAAATTTCAGGAAGGCTAATTTCCAAAAACTAAGAGAGGACCTTGGGAACATAGACTGGGACAATGCCTTCAGAAATAAAAGTACACAAGAGAAATGGGACATATTTAAGAGCATCCTGGGTAAATCATGTGAACGGCACATACCATATGGGAATAAAAGTAGTAGAAATAAGAGAAATCCAATGTGGTTAACTTTAGCTGTAAGGGGTGCAATAAATGATAAGAAACAAGCATTCAGATTACTAAAACAAGAAGGTAGTGGGGAAGCATTGAGCAACTTTAGACAGAAGAATAGAATGTGTAAAAAGCAAATAAAAGAAGCAAAAATAGCAAGAGAAAGAAGGATAGCCACAGAAAGTAAAACGAATCCCAAAATGTTCTTCACTTATATAAACAACAAAAGACTTAAAACTGAAAATGTTGGTCCCCTCAAAAATAATCTGGGTGCAATGGTGGAGGGGGAAGAGGAAAAGGCCAATCTACTAAATACATTCTTCTCTACTGTATTCACAGAGGA
Organism: Dendropsophus ebraccatus; assembly: GCF_027789765.1. Taxonomy (NCBI): domain Eukaryota; kingdom Metazoa; phylum Chordata; class Amphibia; order Anura; family Hylidae; genus Dendropsophus; species Dendropsophus ebraccatus. The sequence continues at coordinate 48,006,645 of NC_091460.1, forward strand.
GAATCCCATAACAGACGACATGACTAGGGATAATATAAATCCTCCCATAAATCTCACCTGCCTAACAGAACAAGAAGTGGGGAGATGCCTTAAAAACATTAAAATCTATAAGTCACCGGGCCCAGAAGGTATCCATCCTAGAGTTTCACAAGAATTAAATACTGTGTTAGACAGACCGTTATTCCTAATATTTAAAGATTCTATTACGACAGGGATTGTTCCACAGGACTGGCGCATAGCTAATGTGGTACCAATATTCAATAAGGGGTCAAAGAGTGATCCTGGAAACTACAGGCCTGTAAGTCTAACATCTATAGTAGGTAAAGTATTTGAGGGGTTTGTAAGAGATGCTATACTGGAGTATCTTAATGATAATAATCTTATGACACAGCAACAGCATGGATTTATGAGGGATCGATCCTGTCAGACTGATCTGATCGGCTTCTATGAAGAGGTAAGTTATAGACTGGACCTGGGGGAGGCTGTGGATGTTGTGTATCTGGACTTTTCAAAGGCATTTGATACTGTGCCGCATGAAAGGTTGGGTTCAGATTGAGTTTTAGTTACTTGTGGGGTACCACAGGGGTCAGTGTTGGGTCCACTTCTTTTTAATATTTTTATTAATGATCTTGTAGAGGGGCTACAGAGCAGAATATCCTTTTTTGCAGATGATACTAAACTGGGTAAAGTAATCAGTACAGAGGAGGATAATATCATATTACAGAGGGATTTGGAGAAGCTAGAGGCTTGGGCGGTGAAATGGCAAATGAAGTTTAATGTGGATAAATGTAAGGTTATGCACTTGGGCCATAGAAATAATAAATACAGTTATGTGCTAAATAATAAATCACTGGGTAAAACTACTTCCGAAAAGGACCTAGGGGTATTGGTGGACAGTAAACTTTAGTGATCAGTGCCAGGCAGCAGCTGCCAAGGCTAATAAAATAATGGGATGCATCAAAAGAGGTATAGATGCTAAAGATGAGAACATAGTTTTGCCTCTTTATAAATCTCTAGTCAGACCACATATGGAATACTGTATACAGTTTTGGGCACCGGTATATAAGAAGGACACAGCTGAACTAGAGCGGGTGCAGAGGAGGGCAACAAGGGTCATTAAGGGAATGGGTGGGTTATAGTACCAGGATAGGTTATCAAGCTTGGGGTTATTTACGCTAGAAAAAAGACGTCTTAGGGGCGATCTGATCACATTGTACAAATATATGAATGGACAGTACAGAGATCTTTGTAGTGGTCTTTTTACTCCTAGGTCTGTAACCATGACAAGGGGGCATCCTCTACGTCTAGAGGAAAGAAGATTTTATCATCAGCATCGACGCGGGTTCTTTACTGTACGAGCGGTAACACTGTGGAACTCTCTGCCACATGATGTTGTCATGGCCGATTCATTTTGCGCCAGGATCTCTAGTTTTTATTAGTAACATTTTTGTCTAGATAAAACGTATTGATCACTTTTTATTATTTTTTTTATACATAAAACATAATTTAAAAAGCAATCTCTCCTTTTTTTCCTCTTTTTTTTTTTAACACTGTTCACCATGTACGAATTATATTGATTTATTTTAATAGATTGGATGATTATGCATGCTACGGTATATTATTATTAATACAGTATATTATATTATTATTAATTAACTTTATTATTTTTATGTGTTTTATGTATAAAATGGGGGGGGGGGTGATTTTAACTTTAATTGGGGGAGGGGCTTTGGGGCATTCTTTAAATCTTTTATTGATGTTTTTTTTTACACTTTTATAGTCCCATTAGGGGACTTTTACTTACATACATTTGATTGAATACACTGATAGCAGGGATCAGTGTAATCTGCGATCTGAAAGAGCATGCCTGTGGCCTGTGGCAGAGTCTACCAGAAGATTGGACTGCATGGAGGTAAGCATTAGGCCATACGATCGGGATCCCCGCTGACACGCTGCGAGGGTCCCGATCAGTAAGTGACCGGAGTGCGTTTAAGGGGTTAACGGTGGGTGGCTGTGAGATTGCGGTCATCCGTCATTGAGGGTGAGGGCCTGCTGCAGATAGCAGCCGGTCCTCACCTGCTTTTGGGCGGGCTCAGCTCATGAGCCCACTCCATAGCCCGGGACAGCGGCAGGGCCTACATTTACGCCCTCCTGCCCTAAGGTCCAGGCAGCGGGCGCGTAAATGTACGCCCGCTGTCCTTAAGGGGTTAAACCAGGATATGGCTATTTCTATAGAGATGGGGAACAATTTTTAAGTACAGGGGTAATACGTTAACTTTATGATAATCAATTATGACCACAGCACATGCAAGGGGTATAGTCTGCCCAGTGTGATTGAGAAAATCACTCAAGGTGTTCAAAACTGCGACCAATCAGGAGAAGTCTGCATGCAGAGCATTCTCTCTAGGCTTAGTGCTATGTGACCTGGATGGCCGCATGCTTAAAAAAGGTCAACTGCAGATGTAAACATAGCACTTTATTATGAGATGTTGCAGTAAACTTCCCTTTTTTTCATCTGTATTTTGGATGTTGTTTCCTTACTACAATGTTAATGCAATATATAGTGAGTAGTAGATACTACCGAAGCTTGCATTCTAACTGCCAGGTTTTTGTGCTGTTGGACTCTCTTTTTCTTGGCCGTATAATGTAAGTCTATGGGGCTGTCCAGTTTGGATGGACACGGAGCTGGAAGAGGAATGCATGGCAGCACAGACTTCTCCCGGCCTGTACTCCTCCTTGGTTGTGGTCTGAATGTTGAGACTTTAAAGCGTAACTCTCATTTCAGGGTCATTTTTCTGAAAACATTAAATATCAACAGTACAAGCGATTTTAAGAAACTCTGCAATAGGTTTTATGTACTAAAAGAGTTTCCTTCTGGACTGAAAAAGCAATCTCCCAGCCTCCCCCCTCACATCAGATGAAGCAGGATTTCTGTCTCCATTATGTGGCTATGGAGAGGGGAGGGGCTGTTAGGAGTGACTGAGCACGGAGCAGTCCTACACAGCACAACACCCTGCAATATTCTCTCAGTAAGTTCATAGATAAGCACTGACCTTTCTGACACCTGAATTTAGCGTTTTAGGTGCCCAGAGAGTCTACAAACAGCTGACCTTCATGTCACCTCTTCCTGCTCCCTCATCTCCCTCACCCCCTCCCCCCTTCATAGGCTTACAATGGAGAGAGCAGAGCCCGTCTTCACTGGCTTCTCTGTAATGAAGATGTGTTTGCCTGATAATGCACAGATAAGAAGTCAGGGGGGGAGGCTGGGAGATTGCTTCTTGAGTACAGAAGGAGGCTTTTTTGGCTGATGAAACCTATTACAGAGTTTCTTAAAATCGCTTATACTACTGATTTCTGCAATAAAAAAAAACATGACAGTTACGCTTTAACTTGTATTCTTTAACCCCTAGATGACCCAGGGCGTATAGTTACGCCATGGAAGTCTGTCCCCAGACGACCTAGGGCATAACTGTACGCCCTGGTTGTTTCTCCGGCTATGAAGCGTGCTCCGGAGCGGAGCGCGCTTCATAGCAGGTGGGGGCCCGCTGCAATCAGCAGCCGGGACCTCACCGGTAATGACACGCTGCAGTGATCGCGCTGCCGCGTGTCATTAACTCCTTAAACGCCGCGGTGTTTAAGTGTAAGTGACAGGGGGAGTCCCCTGTCACTTACCGATCGGGACCCCCGCAGTGTGACTGCGGGGGTCCCGATCGGTAAAACGGACCGCCGGAGGTCTCTCACCTTCCTCCGTGCGGTCCGATCGGCGATCTGCTGCACTAAGCCTGCACAGGCAGGCTCAATGAGCAGATCGCCGATAACACTGATCAATGCTATGCCTATGGCATAGCATTCATCAGTGTAGAAATCAAACTAATGTATGTACAAGCCCCCCAAAGGGACTTCAAATGTGTAAAAAAAAAAAAAGTTAAAAACACCAATACACTACCCCAAAACCCCTCCCCCAATAAAAGTTGAAATCACCCCCCTTTCCCATTATATAAATAAAACATATAAAAATAAACAAATAAACATATAATATACCGTAGCGTGCATAATTGTCCGATCTATTAAAATATAACAAGTGTCATTGCGAAACGGTAAACGGCGTACACGAAAAGAGGGAAAAAAGTGTGCAGATTACCGATTTTATGTTACATTATATCTAAAAAAAAATCAATAAAAAGTGATCAAAACGTCTGATCTTCACAAATATGGTATTAATAAAAACTAGAGATCATGGCGGAAAAAATGACACCCGATACAGCCCTGTAGGTGAAAAAATAAAACCGTTATAAGTGTCACAATAGGTCCATTTTATTAATATTTAATTGCCAAAAAAAAGGATTTCATTTAAAAAAATATATAACATTAGAGAATCTGCGTAAACCTGCATATGGTTGTGTTCGGACTGACCTATGGAATAATTGTATCATGTCGCTTTTACCATATAGTGCATTACGCAGACACAGGAACCCCCCAAACGTTACCATATTGCATTCTTTTTTGCAATTTCACCAATTTATATCTTCATAAATAATATATTTGGAATTCCATCATACATGTTATGGTAAAATGAATGACGCCATTACACAGTACAACTATTCCTGTAACAAATAAGCCCTTACATGGCCTGTAGATAAAAAACTGAAAGTGCTGGAGCTCTTAGAAGGGGAGGAGGGAAAAACGGAAACACTAAGATCAAAATTTGCGCGGTCCACTGGGTCATTTTGGGCCTGGTCCTCAAAGGGTTAACTTGAACAGTTGTGAAATACAGACAAATAAGTAAGCTTTTTAACATTTTTTTTTTTAAACAAATAGGCATGGTGATACTGTAGATAGATAGATAGATAGATAGATAAGAGTTTATAGAGTGAAATGTGCTGCTACATTCTAGTTAAAGGACTGCAGTAATTACAAGTAAATGGGAAGACATGGGCAATTACATAACTAGAGCTAAACTAGTCACAGCCTCAGAATTGTTCATTGAAGTGAAGAAGCAAAGAAGTAAATAGTTACAGAAAGGTGCTTGAACTTTGTTTTATGTAGACACATTCCAAACACATCTTATTGCTGTTTCTATTGACTTTTCTAACATGTTTTTAATGTTTATGTCAGATACATTTTTGCTTTTGTATTAAAATTTACAGCTGGAATCTGGAGGCAATGCTGTGTATACTACTTTTTTTTAAAGGTAATGTGAAACCCTATATGATTTTATGACTATATGTCAATAATGGGACCACTAAGTTACATTTCTCTGACAGCCATCGCCCAACAACTGGTAGGAAAATTAAAATAATACTGTAGGATACATTAATTTGAACATATAGGAAGAATTTAGATGGAATCAATCGCTTCCCTGAGGTCCTGTGACCTGGCCCCTTTACCTTTGCCTGGTAAATAAGCTTGGGGCAGAGCCACAGTGGCATGTAGTCACGCTGCCTCCTCCCTCCCAGCCACTCATGCTTGATTGGTAGCCTCTACCCTGGGAACTTAATGCAAAGGCCCATACTCGGGTTGCCAATCAAGCATGAGTGGCTGGAAGAAGGTAAAGGCAGCTTCACTACATGCCGCCACGGCTTCAGCCTCTTGCTTAGTTACCGGTGGCAGGATTGTGGATTAAAGATTGACACTTTTAAATTGCTTCCCCGCTGGAGCCTACAGTTCTGCAAGGTATTGGGGCCAAGTCACACTCCCAATTGGTTCCCTTTAACAAAATATAGGCAAGTCCCAATCTACACAGAAACAACAACCTTTGCTATTTTCAACTTTAAGGCCAGATTCACATAATGTAAAAATAAGAGCAAAATATGGCCATTTTTGGATAAATACGTCCAGAAACAATGATCATGTTCTTTATTTCAGGCCGTATTTATCAAAATACGGCTGTATTTTCCCCTTATTTTTAGGTTGTGTAAACATAGCTTTACATGAAATCTGTCGGCTCAATGCTCAATATAAAGAAGGTGTTGCTGAGCCACAGCATGTAGGCTTCCTTCTTCCCTACCACTCTACCATGACCAAGTCACATACAAGGCTTTGTGCTGGAAGCCAAGTCCTGTACCACAAACATGCAGAACTGTACTGATATAGGAACCTCAGAAGCTAGAACAAACTTTTAACACTGGGAACCTGCAATGAGAGCCCATAAATGATAACCCATTTTAGTGCTTTTACCATATATATGCCCCTCTAGCCAGCTAACATATGACCAGACCACATCTGACACGTTTATCTCTTGTGCATGCCGCGGGTTGAGCTCATTATAATGGAAGCATTCAGTATTTCTCATCATGACTGCTCAGAAGCGGTTAAATAATTATAACATGTCAATGCTTTGAGAACTAATGACTATAGGATCCAGCTTTACTACACGACGTGACCTTTGGCTGAAAAGATATCTCACATTCGTTTTACTTTTATTGCTTCTTTTTATTATATTCCTGACACTGTCTTCTGAGACGGAGCTCAAGTCTCACATTCCTACCTGTGTGCAATTTGTTCAGTCACTTTCTTTATAAACACATTGTCACAAGACATCATCGGCTCCTGGCTTCTCACATCTGTTCGATGACTAATCAGAAGCTTTCTTAGTGTGTGTGTGTTTTTTTTTTTTTTTTGTACATAATCAAAGAAATAAGTTACTATGTTATATCAATGTGTTCTTTATCTTCTCCTATGCAAAGTTTTAAAGGATTTTCTTTTCTTGCTTCATTTTTTAAACAAATGTTAATGCTGTAGCCTATGAGCCTTTAATAACTTTGATACATGTGTGTTAATGGTGATCACCCAGACTGGATGTCAACCACTCACTAGAAGAATATATATATATATATTTTTTTTTATCCTGTTTTTATTTTCTGATTCTGTTTTCTTTTTATGAAAATTGTATTGTATATACTTTATCACTAATAGTACTGGCCTCAGCTTGGTTTTGCATGATTTCTCCTTGACAGGAAGTTAAAAACAGAGAAACTACAAAATATGTATTGTCTTCAGCTCCCTGACTCCTTCTCTCCAGAGACAATACATCATCCTTTGATGTCACAGGAGGTTTGGCTGAATCTTGTCTATGAGCTTTATCCAATTTCTCCCACCACAACACACACAATTAAATTACCATCTTTTACCAGCCCCTCAAGTCTTCAACAATATCCCTCATATACAGATACACATATGTTTATTTATAGCAAGGAGTGTTTACAGTGACCTCACTGATGCAATAATCTGCTGTGAAATTAGTTGTTTATTAAGACCCTATTCACACGTCTGTGGTTCTGTCCATAGCCGCAGACCTGCATGTAAAGAGAGAGCATGGAGCCACTAGATTTAATGGCCACGTTCAATTGTCTGTACATGTGTATGGGCCCACAATCCATGCTGCAAAATAAACAAACAAAAAAACCCATCCTAGTGCAGATCTGACTTTATGGCACAAATCACTATCTTCAATGTAGTGCTCTGTGAAGCACGGAACACTATTAATGCACATTTAAAGTGCAGTCCATGGTCGTGGGTCCATGGCCACAGGCTGCACCACAGATGTGTGAATGAAGCCCTACAGTTCTGGGTGGAGTGCTGTGGGAGGGAAGCCAGCAGGGTGGAAGGACTGAGACAAAGAGCTTAGAGAAAGCAATGCATTCTAGAAATTATAGTTCTGCTGAACTAAGAAGTAAAACCACAAAATATAAATCAAAGATCCCCAAAGCACATGGGTTTTTGGTGAATTCAGTCAGTTATGAAAAACTACATACTTCAGTAGCATGTTTATCTATTTATTTATTTTTTATTTTACATCTTAAAATACATTGGTGGGGGGCGCTAAAGCGTAAATAAGCCCATCCATTATGCATTGTTATTACATTTTTTTTCAAATAACATTTAAATAATATTTAATATTTCTAGGTTACATGCATTTGACACATAAGGAAGATCCCTTTAAGGAGCTACTACTTAGAACTTAACCTTTGTCCTACAATCCTGCAAAACCTATAGCTATTCCCATTTCTTTTATTGCTTGCTTTGTATTCTGAGCAGATAATCTTTATGTGTAGCTCACCTTTGGCTCAATAAGTCACCCTTTTGTTTGGTCTTGCTGTATATTTTAGGAGTGGACTAATGAAAAGATATGATAACAAAAGTTGCTGTGACCCTGACATACAGTAATAACTTGCAGGAGCCTAGAGGTGTCTTTAGCATAGCTATAAACCGAGTTATACCTTTTCAGCAGTGTAACAGTGTAACCTCTACTAATACTGAAACAGTGAATGTAATAAATGGTTATAACACGGACACAAATATAATGGTAATTACCAACGTTTATAGTACCAACATCTTTTACAATGGCTTACAATTTGAGGAAGCAATAACTATAAAATAATTATTAATAAAAAAAACGACCATAAAAAATCCGACAACTGAAGGAAGTCCATGGCTGCATAAATGTCTTGCATTATTACAAGCATTACATATAGCCTAATAACATGTCTACTATGTCCGGTGTAAAATTATTGTCTATCGTTGACCATCATCATTGTTTTATTCAGAAATGTATGCTATCCAAAATTTCTTATATAACTTTGCGTGCCCATACATTAGATGAAATTCTGCAAAATCTACCAATTTGGTGTTTCCCGACGCTTCTCCAACAGAAGATGCCATAGAGAAAAAAAGATTAGGCTTGATGTATTGCAGCATGTTTTCATGTGAGATAAACCAATGGTAAAGGAGTGTGTTGGCTAAAAACTATGAGGGAGAGTTTTCAAACTGGTGTCAAGTAGAATTGTCTTAATTGCCCCTAGCAACCAATCACATTCCACTTTTCATTTTACAAAAACTCTGTGAGGAATGAGAGGTGGAAGCTGATTGGTTGCTGACCTAACATACTGAAAGTTCGGGTTTGACCAAACCTGAACCCTTGTCATTTGATTACCAGTAGCTGGGGAAGATGGATGCAGCCCTAGGGAGTCCTAGAAAACATGGAAACAACCTATGGTCAAGCATTTGGATTCGGCCAAACCCGAACCTTCGGCATGTTCGCTCATCACTACCCCTGAGCTTTCTTAATATGGACTGCACAGATCATTCTTTTCTTTCAGCCTCTTTATGTAAAAATAAGCAGCTCCAATACTTTCTGATTTTTATATACAAATATACTAGTATGATGCCATGGAATGTGATGCAAGAATACTATTGTAACGTCATGGAAATGTTGTGATATCATGCAATGTTTTCATATCTGGTGGTGTTAAAGATCAATGATTTTATTATTCACTAGAAAATGTACCCGGCGCTGCCCGGGTATTAAGTGTCAGTGTCCTGTTTACCTGCAGGGTCGTATTTACCATTAGTCACCCATGGTCTGATGCGTAGGGTAGCACCTTGCAGAGGGGCAGTACCCTCCCGTTCAGACTTGCCAGAAAATCTGGTGTCTTTTCGAGGGGCGTATAGTGGTGTTATCCAGTCGAGTATGGTGGTATTGGTCAGGTCTGGTATGGCAGTGTTATTCAGTCACAGTGTGTCGGTATTGGTCATGTCTGGTATGGCGGTGTTATCCAGTCACAGTATGGCGGTATTGGTCAGGTCTGGTGTGGCGGTATTGGTCAGGTGTGGTAAGGCAGTGTTATGCAGTCACAGTATGGCGGTATTGGTCAGGTGTGGTATGACAGTGTTATCCAGTTACAGTATGGCGGTATTGGTCAGGTCTGGTATAGCAGTTTTTTCCAGTCACAGTATGGCGGTATTGGTCAGGTGTGTTATGACCGTGTTACCCAGTCACAGTATGGTAGTATTGGTCAGGTCTGGTGTGGCAATGTTATCCAGTCACGGTATGGTGGTATTGGTCAGGTCTGGTATAGCGGTGTTATCCAGTCACAGTATGGCGGTATTGGTCAGGTCTGGTGTGGCAATGTTATCCAGTCACGGTATGGTGGTATTGGTCAGGTCTGGTATAGCGGTGTTATCCAGTCACAGTATGGCGGTATTGGTCAGGTCTGGTATGGCAGTGTTATCCAGTCACAGTGTGGCGGTATTGGTCAGGTCTGGTATGGCAGTGTTATCCAGTCACAGTATGGCGGTATTGGTCAGGTCTGGTATGGAGGTGTTACCCAGTCACAGTATGGCGGTATTGGTCAGGTCTGGTATGACAGTGTTATCCAGTCACAGTATGGTGGTATTGGTCAGGTCTGGTATGACAGTTTAATCCAGCGCAGTATGGCGGTATTGGTCAGGTCTGGTATGGCAGTGTTATCCAGTCACAGTATGGCGGTATTGGTCAGGTCTGGTGTGGCAGTGTTACCCAGTCACAGTTTGGTATACCTGTAGTGCCCTGTATATACATGTACTGTATAGATGCAGGGGTCCTGTATATATATGTACTGTATAGATGGAGAAGGGGGTCCTGTATAAATGTACTGTATAGATGGAGTAGGGGCTCCCGTATATACATATACTGTATAGATGGAGTAGGGGGTCCTGTATATACATGTACTGTATAGATGGAGTAGGGGGTCCTGTATATACATGTACTGTGTAGATGGAGTAGGGGGTCCTGTATATACATGTACTGTATAGATGGAGTAGGGGGTCCTGTATAGATATACTGTATAGATGGAGTAGGGGGTCCTGTATATATATGTACTGTATAGATGGAGTAGGGGGCCCTGTATATATATGTACTGTATAGATGGAGTAGGGGGTCCTGTATATATATATGTACTGTATAGATGGAGTAGGGGGTCCTGTATACATGTACTGTATAGATGGAGTAGGGGGTCCTGTATATACATGTACTGTATAGATGGAGTAGGGGGTCCTGTATATACATGTACTGTATAGATGGAGTAGGGGGTTCTGTATATGCATGTACTGTATAGATGGAGTAGAAGGTCCTGTATATACATGTACTGTATAGATGGAGTAGGGGGTTCTGTATATACATGTACTGTATAGATGGAGTAGGGGGTCCTGTATATACATGTACTGTATAGATGGAGTAGGGGGTCCTGTATATACATGTACTGTATAGATGGAGTAGGGAGTCTACCAGTTATTACTGTGGATGTTGTGAGGCAGCTTCCCTAGCAACCATTGCTCCCTGTGAAAATGAAAGCAGTAATCCTATTGGTTGCTAAGGCTCCAACTGCCGTGTCTGCTGCAGCTAATTATATCCCCTGTGTTTGCAGTGAGGAGATTTTCCCATTCATCTCTATGAGGCGCCTATCTTTCCCCTCCCCCTCCCCTCCTGTACATCTGGCGGGGACGGGACCTTCGCAATAACCTTCCCGGGCACCCAATGTATCTGTGTGCCAAATTTGGGGTCAAACGGCTCAGGCGTTTGGAAGTCTATAGAGGACAGACAGACAGACAGAAGGACAGACAGACAGACAGACTTTGATTTTTATGATATAGACTAGAAAATGTACCCGGCGCTGCCCGGGTATAAAGTGTCAGTGTGTTAATTAGATTTGTTCTAAGGTGCCCAGGAGGCCAAGCTAAAGGTATTGTTTCATCTGAGTTAATCAGTGGAATTAGTGTATACCTGTAGTGCATAGTTGGAGGGGTTCTGTATACCCACAATGTATAGTTTTTAGGGGTCTCGCATATCTGTAGTGCATAGTTGGGGGGGGTTGTATACCTATAGTGTATAGTTGAGGGAGGTCCTGTATACCTGCAGTGTACAGTTGGTGAAGGTCCTGTATACCTGTACTGTATAGTTTGGGGGTCCTGTATACCTGTAGTATATAGTTGGTGCTGTATACCTGTAATGTATAGTTGGTGGAGGTCTTGTATACCTGTAGTTTATAGTTTGAGGGTCCTGGATACCTGTAGTGTATAATTGGTGGAGGTCTTGTATACCTGTAGTATATAGTTCGGGGGTTCTGTATACCTGTAGTAAATAGTTTGAGGGTCCTGTATAACTATAGTATAGAGTTGGTGGAGGTCCTGTATACCTGTAGTGTATAGTTTGGGGTCCTATATACCTGTAGTATTTAGCTGGTGGAGTTCCTGTATACCTGTAGTATATTTGGGGTCCTGTATACTTGTAGTATAGAGTTGGTGAAGGTGCTGTATACCTGTATTATAGAGTTGGTGTAGGTTCTGTATACCTGTTGTGTATGGTTTTGAGGTCCTGTATACCTGTAGTGTATAGTTTGGGGTCCTATATACCTGTAGTATATAGTTGGTGGAGTTCCTGTATACCTGTAGTGTATAGTTTTGGGGTCCTATATACCTGTAGTGTATAGTTTGGGGTCCTGTATACCTGTAGTATATAGTTGGTGGAGGTCCTGTATACCTGAAGTATATAGTTGGTGGAGGTCCTGTATACCTGTAGTATATAGTTTTGGGGTCCTGTGTACCTGTAGTGTAAAGTTTGGGGTCCTGTATACCTGTAGTATATAGTTTTGTGGAGGTCCCGTGCACTTGTAGTGTATAGTTTTGGGGTCCTGTATACCTGTAGTGTCCTGTATACCTGCAGGGTTGTATTTACCCATATGGCAGTGTTATTCAGTCACAGTGTGTCGGTATTGGTCATGTCTGGTATGGGGGTGTTATCCAGTCACAGTATGGCGGTATTGGTCAGGTCTGGTGTGGCGGTGTTATCCAGTCACGGTATGGTGGTATTGGTAAGGTCTGATATGATGGTGTTATCCAGTCACAGTATGGTGGTATTGGTCAGGACTGGTGTGGCGGTGTTACCCAGTCACAGTTTGCCGGTATTGGTCAGGTCTGGTATGGCAGTGTTATCCAGTCACAGTATGGCGGTATTGAACAGGTCTGGTATGACAGTGTTATCCAGCACAGTATGGCGGTATTGGTCAGGTCTGGTATGGCAGTGTTATCCAGTCACAGTATGGCGGTATTGGTCAGGTCTGGTATGACAGTGTTATCCAGCACAGTATAGCGGTATTGGTCAGGTCTGGTGTGGCGGTGTTATCCATTCACAGTATGGCGGTATTGGTCAGGTCTTATATGACAGTGTTATCCAGTCACAGTATGGCGGTATTGGTCAGGTCTGGTATGACAGTGTTATCCAGCACAGTATGTCGGTATTGGTCAGGTCTGGTATGACAGTGTTATCCAGTCACAGTATGGCGGTATTGGTCAGGTCTGGTATGACAGTGTTATCCAGTCAGAGTATGGCGGTATTGGTCAGGTCTGGTGTGGCAGTGTTATCCAGTCACAGTATGGCGGTATTGGTCAGGTCTGGTGTGGCAGTGTTATCCAGTCACAGTATGGCGGTATTGGTCAGGTCTGGTGTGGCAGTGTTATCCAGTCACAGTATGGCGGTATTGGTCAGGTCTGGTGTGGCAGTGTTATCCAGTCACAGTATGGCGGTATTGGTCAGGTCTGGTGTAGCAGTGTTACCCAGTCACAGTTTGGTATATCTGTTGTGCCCTGTATATACATGTACTGTATGGATGGAGTAGGGGGTCCTGTATATACATGCACTGTATAGATGGAGTAGGGGGTCCTGTATATACATGTACTGTATAGATGGAGTAGGGGGTCCTGTATATACATGTACTGTATAGATGGAGTAGGGGGTCCTGTATATACATGTACTGTATAGATGGAGTAGGGGGTCCTGTATATACATGTCCTGTATAGATGGAGTAGGGGGTCCTGTATATACATGTACTGTATAGATGGAGTAGGGGGTCCTGTATATACATGTACTGTATAGATGGAGTAGGGGGTCCTGTATATACATGTACTGTATAGATGGAGTAGGGGGTCCTGTATATACATGTACTGTATAGATGGAGTAGGGGGTCCTGTATATACATGTACTGTAAAGATGGAGTAGGGGGTCTTGTATATACATGTACTGTATAGATGGAGTAGGGGGTCCTGTATATACATGTAATGTATAGATGGAGTAGGGGGCCCTGTATATATATGTACTGTATAGATGGAGTAGGGGGTCCTGTATATACATGTACTGTATAGATGGAGTAGGGGGTCCTGTATATACATGTACTGTATAGATGGAGTAGGGGGTCCTGTATATACATGTACTGTATAGATGGAGTAGGGGGTCCTGTATATACATGTACTGTATAGATGGAGTAGGGGGTCCTGTATATACATGTACTGTATAGATGGAGTAGGGGGCCCTGTATATTCATGTACTGTATATATGGAGTAGGGGGTCCTGTATATACATGTACTGTATAGATGGAGTAGGGGGTCCTGTATATACATGTACTGTATAGATGGAGTAGGAGGCCCTGTATATACATGTACTGTATGGATGGAGTAGGGGGTCCTGTATATACATGTACTGTATAGATGGAGTAGGGGGTCCTGTGTTTGCAGTGAGGAGATTTTCACCTGTGTTTGCAGTGAGGAGATTTTCCCATTCATCTCTATGAGGCGCCTCTCTTTCCCCTCCCCCTCCCCTCCTGTACATCTGGCGGGTACGGGACCTTCGCAATAACCTTCCCAGGCACCCAATGTATCTGTGGGCCAAATTTGGGGTCAAACGGTTCAGGCGTTTGGAAGTCTATAGAGGACAGACAGACAGAAGGACAGACAGACAGACAGACTTTGATTTTTATGATATAGATATAAATGTCAATTGTTTTAGATGGTGGAAGTTAGCATCAATATTGTTTACTAACCACTGTATACAAAAAAAAAAAATCCATATAAGACCTGCCATTTTGGAAACAATATGATCTAGTTGTGCAACCATCACAGTTTTTTTTTTTTTCATGCCAAAGTCACTTATATCTTTATACATTTTTCCTGATTCTATTTCATCAGCAAATGACTTTTGACTTGTTTACATAGTAACATAGTTAAAAAGGTTGAAAGAAGACAAGGGTCCATGAAGTTCAACCTATAGAAACCCTACGGTGCTAATCCAGATGAAGGCAAAAACCCTTGTGAGGCAAATAACAATTGTCTCACCACAAAGAGAAAATTCATTCCCTACACCAAAATGGCAATCAGAATAATCCCTGGATCAACGTATCAAAGAAATCTAGTGCCCATAATGTGTAATATACAGTATATTTTTCAAGAAAAGCATCCAGACCTCCCTTGAACTTATTTAGTGAATCAGCCATGACAGCATCATATGGCAAAGAGTTCCACAGTCTTACCGCTCGTACAGTAAAGAATCTGTGTCTATGCTGGTGGTGAAAGCGTCTTTCCTCTATAGAGGATGCCCTATTGTCATGGTTACAGGCCAAGGTGCACTGGCTCCAGTTAAGTTATGTCCTTTTTATATACTGGTGCCCAAAACTGTACAAAGTATTCCATATGTGGTCTCACCAGTGATTATAAAGAGGCAAAACTATATTCTCATCTTTAACATCTATGCCTCTTTCCATGCATCCCATTATTTTATTAGCCTTGGCAGCTACTTCCTGGCACTGATCACTAAAATTTAGTTTACTGTCTACCAATACCCCCAGGTCTTTTTTGGAAGCTGTTTTACCCATAGTTCTACTATTTAGCAAAACTAAGTACTAACTGTACTATTATTTCTATGGCCCAAGTGCATAACCTTATATTTATCCACAGTAAATTTCATGTGCCATTTATCTGCCCAAGCCTTCAGCTTCTCCAAATCCCTCTGTAATAAGATATTATCCTCCTCTGTGGTGATTAGTTTACCCAGTTTTGCATCATCTGTTAATATGGAGATTCTACTCTTTCGCCTCTCTACAAGGTCATTAATAAACATATTAAAAATAAGAATACCTAGTACTGACCCCTGCGGTACCCCAGTGCTGTGGGTATTGTGGGTGGGATTGTCAGTGTCTGTGGATGCTGTGAATGAAGTTATACAAGTGTGTAAGAGAACTGAAGAAAGTGTCCAGTGAACCCAATCTGTGGATGCTATGAGTGCAAAGATAACACATTGGTATTCCAGTGTGTGAACCCATCTGTGGTTGCTGTGGGTAAAGGTATCCCAGTGTGTGAGTGTTGTGGGAAAGTGAAGCCAGTGTCCAATGAACCTACTCTATGGGTGCTGTGGGTAAAGTTACACAAAGTTATACAAGGTCCAGCATGTCTCTGTTATATACAAAGGAGAATTACAAGGCCCATCATGTCTTTTTTATATACCTAGGAAACGACAAGGCCCAGCATGTCTTGGTTATTTACGTAGTACAACTACAAGGCCCAGCAAGTCTCTGTCATGTACATTGTAGAACTACTAAGACCATCATGTCTTTGATATATACATATAGCAGGAGCTGTATACAAGGCCCAGGATGCATTTATTAGAAAGTTTATAGATTTATAAAAAAAAAAAAAAATTATTTTTAAAAATTTGACGGTTTCCAATTTTTTACACTGTCATACCATTAGCTGTTAAAAAAACATTACTCTGTAATAGTCTCCCCATTGTTGCTACAATTGTCTAGCTGTTTTATTGAGATTTATTTGCATGAGATTTTCAAATATTTGAGAAGCTCGCAAAACAAATTGTTGACTAATATGACTGATGATAATTATAATGCAAAAGAACACTGCAGAGACACCATCACATGTCTCGACGTCTGTGAACTAGCCAGACCTTCCTCCATGAAAGAACAAGCAAGCCAAGGAATGTCTCCAATCAAGGAAACCACCCAAGCAAGGTATCCATCCACAGACAGCTGTTTTCGGGTATTTGCCTCTCATCAGTGTGGAGTAGGATTCTGGCTAGTAGGAGAAATGCCTAGTAAGTGCATGCAAAAGGACGCTGGTTGACCTCAGGGAGATCAACCAAAACACTGCATCACGTGTCTCGACGTCAGTGTATTCTAGAACATTGCCCCCTATGGTGTCTCTGCAGTGATCTTTTGCATATTTGATTTACCAGGGGGCAATGTTCTAGAATAATTGGGGATTATTTTAAAATATAGATATTAAAATGAAAAAAAAAAACAAAAAAACATAAAAATCTCTAAAAAAAAATGATTGTTTTTTAACTTTGTCTTTGAAAACATCTAAACATCTCTTTATTATTTTATTTTTCAAAACACATAAATCATGCAAAAATAAAATTACCCTGAAATACATATTATTTTAACTTTAACCCCCCGTATCTAACCAAGCCCCCCCACTTCCCTACCCAACCCTTCCTCCCAAACATGAGGGAGAGGTGGACAAAAATATATTTATTTATATATTTAATAAATAATTTAAAAAAAAAAACTTGAATTAAACAATAGGTCATTTGATTTCTAGACATTTACTTGCAGTATGAGTTTATCTTTCCATAAAGCTAAAGATTAAAGAAAAGAAGGCTGACGTCTGGTTTAGAACTGTAGACCCTGTTTATATTCTATGCATATTCTCTTGTAGTTTTTATATGAGACTAGAAATCATTATCAGAGTACAAAGTATTTAATTCATTTGATTGCTCTAAAACATTTCTCCTAAATAACATTATTTGCTCAACCATCGCCATTTCATTACCCTCCAAACCGAATGCAGAGGGATTATTTATTATAAATGATGTCCTTTATAGATGAGAGGTGAATCATTTCTAAAACAAAGCTCGATCATCCAGAGACTACCAATTGTAACTAATGAGGTGTGATGCTTTATGATATATATCATTGCTCATTTGGGAATAAATGGCTTATTTCATTTAGATCCAAAATTAAGTCAAAGTAAAAGATCTAAATAAATCGGTTCTGTGTGGTAGGAGATGACTCTGCTGATGTTCTACTAGATGTTAATTCTAGAAGCTACCGATAATAGGAAGCTTAAAAATGGCTGTGATACATTTGTACATAATTATAGCATCATTTGAAGTGGGCGAGCTGCATTTTTTATAGGGTTCTATTTATACTGATTTAATAGGAGTTCATTTTAATAGAATGACAAAGCGGAAAGATTCTTCACCAGCCCTCATTTCTCAATACTAATGCCCTCAAAGTAGAAAAACAAGGAAATCATAAACTGGGTGTCCATTGTTGGACCTCAGTATGTTATTGTTATCTTTGGTTTTCAAGGTCGCTCCAATAGGTCCACATCTTGTAACAACATTGTCACTATATTGTTGTAAACTGTGGACCCATTGCAGCGACCTTGATGCCTTTATTCATTACTTAACCCCTTCACGTCAGCCATACGGCTATATACGTTCCTGCTGAACATGGCTCATGTAGCAGGAATGAATATAAACGTTCCTGGCTGGAAAGGGGTTTTAATGTGTGCAAGGGCGTTTCAATGCGACCAGCCCTGCACACATAACTGTCCTCAGACCTAAGAACGACAGGCAGCTGTGGTCCCGCAGCTGCCTGCCATTAACCCCTTTAACCCCTTCAGAACTGGGCGAATTTTTGTTTTTGCGCATTTATTTTTTCCTCCTTGCGTTTAAAAGGCCATAGCACTTCCCTTTTTTCATCAACAGACCCACACGAACCCATTTTGTGCCGCTAATTGTACTTTGCAATGGCAACATAATTTTTCCATAAAATACAATATCGGGAACATATAATAATATTTGCGCAGTGAAATTTAACATTTTTTTATTTGGGGGGTGGGGGTTGTGTTTACACCGTGTTGTGTTTTGCCCTATGGTTATCTATGTTCCTCATGTCAGTACGTTTACAACGATATGTAACTTGGATAACTTTTTTTTTTATTTGATGGCTTCTAAAAATTAAAACCTTTTAAAAAATCTAAATGCTTCTTAAAATTGCTCTATGACCTTGCTTATAACACTTTTATCCTTTAGTCTATTGGGCCGTGTAAGGTGTCATTTTTTGCACCATGATCTGTACTTTCTATCGGTACCTTGTTTGCATATATTCGACTTTTTGATCATTTTTTATTACAACTTTTCTGGATTTGATGTTACAAAAAATCTGCAATTTTGCACCTTGGTGGGTTTTTGCACTTATGCCATTTACCGTGCGAGATCAGGAATAGTATATTTAATAGTTCGGACAATTACGCACATGGCAATACCAAATATGTTTATTTGTTTTATTTTTATTTATTTATGAAGAAAAAAAGAGAAAAAGGGGGGGTGACTTAAATTTTTTCTAGGGGAGGGGATTTTTTATTAATGAAAAAACTTTTATTTTAATTTTAAAACAGTAATATGAAATCCTTTGGAGGACTTCCATATACACAGCATTGATCCGCCCACTAGACCCCCATGGATGGGGGACAAATAGCATTTAGATGCAGCTGTCAGCTCATTAGCGGGCGCGGCAATGAGAACGCGCCTGCTAACTGCCAAGGTCCCAGGCTATTAATAGCAGCTGGGATTGGAGCAGCTCAGAGCAGGGTCGCCGCACAGCCCCCCTCTGAACTCCCCTACCCGACCCAGGATGTACAGTTACATCCTGGGTCGTGAAGGGGTTAAACACTGCAATTCATAGCGATCGCTGCATTTAAAGTAGTCAGTGACAGGACAAGGACCTGTCCCTGACTGACCGGGACCCCCGCAGCATGGCATATACCGACAGGCGGGGGTAAGCCACTCATCTCCGGCGATTGGCGATCTGTGGAGGGAGTCTGCTCTCAGGCAGACTCTATGTACAGATCGGCAAAAATACTGATGAATGCTAAGGGACTTATATATGCAATGCAAAAAAAAAAAATATATATATATATATACATATATAAATTGATAAAGTTTTAAAACATATTTCACCCCTTCAAGGTTTTTTTTTCAGGAATAGGTGTACTTTGTAATGGCATCTTTCATTCTACCATAACATGTACAATGGAACCCCAAAAATATTATTTATGAAAATAAAAATTGGTGAAATTAGAAAAAAGAATGTGTCTACATAGTGCACTATACGGTTAAAAGTGACATGACACTGTTATTCTATAGGTCAATCCGAACACAACCATATGCAGGTTTATGCAGATTCTCTAATGTTTTATTTATTTATTTATTTATTTAATGAAATCCTTTCTTCTTTGCAATTAATTATTAATAAATTTTCCCTTATGTGACTCTTATAACGGTTTTAGTTTTGTCATTTTTTGCGCCACAATCTCAAGTTTTTATTAGTACTGTATTTGTGTAGATCGAACATTTTAATCACTTTTTATTAATTTTATTTCTTATTTTTTATATGTAATGTAACAAAAAAAAAATCAGCAATTCCTTTACGCCATTCGCCATACGGGATGACGATTGTTATATTTTAATTAAATTGAACAACTATACACGCCAAGGTATATTATATGTTTGGTTTTTTTGTTTGTTTTTATGCTATGTTCACACTATGTATCTGTGCGGCTGTATTGCAGGCTGTAAATCATCGGCCGTATTTTTCCAGTTAATGCGTACGCTGGAAAGTATACGATATACGGCTGCACAGTGCACACTATGTATGAGCCTACGGCCCGATCGTAAACGGTCCCGTAAAAAATGAACAAGACCATTGTTTGCGGCTAGAACTGTGCAAATTCACGGCTGTGGATTGACAGTCGGTCCGTACGTACGGAGTACTTTTAAAATAGCCGGCAATAATGCCGAATGCCGATGCCTCTGATAGTTAATATATTAAATTAATAAAACACATTTTCTTTGTAATAAAGTCCCTTTCGTTGTTCAATAATTTAATTCTAACGAATCCATCATTGTGCAATTAAATATTTATTAAATAATTATTTATTTATTTATTTAAAAAAAAAAAAACGCATAGGGTCCCCCCTATTTTTATAACCAGCCGGGTTAAAAAACAAGCGACAGCAGCCTGGAAACACCAGGGTGGGAAGAGCCATTGGTTTAGGCCCTCCCCAGCCTAAATCTTACCAGCCTGCTGCCGCCCCAGTCCAGGAGCGCCAATTTTGACGCTCCGGGACCACTGGCAACCGGCTCTTCCCAGTACCCCTGGTGGCATTGGGTACTGGGGTAATAATAGGGGGTTAGTGTTAGCCATTTTATACCAGCTAACACTAGGCCCCGACTTAGTAATGGATTCCGTCTATTAGACGGCTTCCACTACTAAGTCTATAAAGTAAAGAAATAAAGACAAGACACAAGTGGAAATTTTTTTTAAATTCAAATAAAAACACCCCCACACCCCTCATTGACCATTTTATTAAAAAAAAAAAAAAAACATCAAACAACCGCTGGTCATCGACATAGTCCACCGAATCCGACGTAATCCACAGCATACCGATATCTGAAAAACAAAAAGGGAGAAACACACAAAAAACACACAAACAGGAGCACAACACCCATCATTGTGAGCGGTGTTGTGCTCCTTACAGTATGCAGCATCTTTACAGATCGCTGCTTACAGTCTGGCCCCCAAGGGGTTAAGGGAGGATGTATTGCATCCCCCTTAACCCCTTGGGGGCCAGACTGATGTCAGACTGCACCCATCCCAGCAAGGAAGGGGTTAACTGACCCCCCCCCCTTCCTTGCTGGGAGGGGTGCAGTGCTGGGGAGGGGGTGGGGAGATCTTTATACTCACCATTCGATGTCCCGATGTGTCCTCTTCGCTGGTCCGCAGCACAATGAAGTCACTGTGCTGCGGACCGGCTCTCTATATGTGCGCTCAGCCGATCAGCCAATCAGCTGAGCGCACATATGATTTAAAATGTTTCTTCTAATAATGCTATTGTGATAACATAATTAGAAGAAACATTTGATGTTTTAACCCCTTAACGACATTGGGCGTAAATTTACGCCCTGATGCCGGTAAGGGAGTTCAGAGCGGGGCCACGCGGCGACCCCGCTCTGAACCGCGGCAGTCCCGGGTGCCACTTGTAGCCCGGGACCGCTGGTATAACGGGCACGGTCCGATCGCCGTGCCCGCTAATACAGTAATCAGATGCAGCTGTCAAACATGACAGCTGCATCCGATTACCGGACGCAGCGTCATGTCATCCCTGGTGTCTAGTGGGGAGATCGCTCCTCCAGGACAAAATGGCGCCGTCCCCGGCTCGGCACTCGTTTACTTCTGGCTGCATATCTATGCTGCAGAGATCTCAATGAGAGATCAAAGCACTTATACTAGAAGTCCCCCAGGGGGGCTTCTAGTATAAGTGTAAAAGTAAAAAAAAGTGTCATTATTAGTAAAAAGCCCCCTCCCCTAATAAAAGTCTGAATCACCCCCCTTTTCCCAGGTTATAAATAAAAGTAAATAAAACAATAAATAAATAAACATGTTTGCTATCGCCGCGTGCGTAATCGCCCGAACTATTAATTAATCACATTCCTGATCTCGCACAGTAAACAGCGTAAGCGCAAAAAAATCCCAAAGTGCAAAATTGCGCATTTTTGGTCGCATCAAATCCAGAAAAATTGTAATAAAAAGCGATCAAAAAGTCGCATATGCGCATTCAAGGTACCGATAGAAAGAACATATCATGGCGCAAAAAATGACACCTCACGCAGCCCCATATACCAAAGGATAAAAGCGCTATAAGCCTGGGAATGGAGCGGTTTTAAGTGTCATATATTTGTTGACAATGGTTTAAATTTTTTACAGGCCATCAGATACAATATAAGTTATACATGTTATATATCGTTTTAATCGTAACGACTTGAGGAACTTATATAACAAGTCAGTTTTACCCCAGGGCGAATGGCGTAAAAACACATTTCCCCCAAATAAACAAAATGCTTTTTTTTTTTTCAATTTCACCACACTTTGAATTTTTTTCTGGTTTCGCAGTGTACTTTATGCAAAAATTCAGCCAGTCATTGCAAAGTACAATTAGTGACGCAAAAAATAAGGGTTCATGTGGGTCTCTAGGTGGAAAAATGCAAGTGCTATGGCCTTTTAAGCACAAGGAGAAAAAACCGAAAACGCAAAAATCGGAATTGGCTCTGTCCTTAAGGGGTTAATTAAAGTAAAGTGTTGATTAGTACAGAATGCTCTATTTACCGGGAATATGAATTAACGGCTTAATGGAGCTTCCTGTACTAATTAATATTTAATTAATAAAACACATTTTTTGTTGTAATAAAATCAGTTTCATTGTTCAATAATTTAATTAAACGAATCCATCATTGTGCAATTAAATATACTGTCAAAAAATAAATATATATATAAATATACATTTATATATATATTTATTTTAACAGTATATTTAATTGCAAAATGCTGGATTTGTTTAAATGTAATTATTGAACAACGAAAGGGACTTTATTACAACGAAAATGTGTTTTATTAATTAAATATATTAACCATGAGAGGCATCGGCATTACTGCAGAGAATCGCAAACCCCGGTAATAGCGATTCATGTAAACTGTTTCCCTGCTTTCCCAGATGCATCCAGAGGTGTTTGCATCACTTTCTAAAGATTTTATTTGTTATTTTTAGCTGAACCAGATTTACAAGTAAATAACTGTATGTTTTAAGCCGCATGTCTATTTTTTCCCACGGCCGTAGTTTCAGCCGCACATTTCCAGCCGCGTAAAAAATACAGCCGCACAGATACATAGTGTGAACATAGCCTCATGTTGTTTTTATATAATAGGATAGGAAAGATTTTAATTTTTATTGGGGGAGAGACTTTGGGGGATTTTTTTTACATATTTTTACATATTTTAAGTCCCCTTGGACTCAAATTAGATTGCATACACTGTTTATTGCTGTGCCATAGTCATAGCATTGACCAGTGTTATTAGTACTCTGCTCATGGAGCCTGCCTGTTGCAGACTAAATGAGCAGAGCGCCAATCGCACCACATGGGGGAAGGTAAGAGACCTCCGGCGGTCCGGCACAGTGTAAATAAAAAGTTGGGGGGGAAATCTAATTTTTTTTATCTTGCACTAGTATGATACCAATAAAAAGTAGAGATCATGGCACAACAAATGACACCCCAACCAGCTCTGTAGGTGGAAAAATGGCTCTTCGCGGAACATTGCATTAATTTGGACATCTGGGCACCAATGACCCCAATCATGAAGGGGTTAAATTAATACCTTAGTCATAGACAGACGCAATTTAACTTATCTAATAACACATAAAATATTTATATTTATATATTATTTATGCCTTTATTGAGTGCATCAAATGGGCTTTCCCACCTGCCGACAATTACAATAGAATGTCATTCTTTCATTGGGTATTGGGTAAAAAAAAATGCCAATATGCACTGATAAATTTTTTTCTGGAGTTTTGTCCTTTCTAGTTAAGTTTTTGGATAAAAAAACCATGATTATTCCTTAAAAAAAGCACTAAATGCTGAAAATGCTGCGATTTGGCGAAAAAGCGGCAAAAAAACAAAAATGTCATGTGTGTATGGCTTTTTAAATTTCCTTATTGGCCACAGCATTTATGAGCCAAAAAACACCTTGCCCAAATTATGGTGTCTTTATTTTGCACACATGGCTTAAGTGATTCACCTATAGGCTATGTTCCCACATTGGAAAATGATATCCAATTGATCGTGCAAATATACGCTACAACGCATGAACATTATTTGCAGTGCTATAATTTTTGGCGCTATAATGGTGGGGATATAGCCTTAGGGTTCTCTTACTTAAGGATTAGTCACTACAGTTAATGTTTGCAATTTACCACTAGTTTCGGGATGCACTTGTTTTTTCATTGTTTCAAGGTGCAGGTTCAGGTACCATTCAGCACTTAGCAGTAAATTGCTAGCACCACCCGTGGCTGGTAATGCTGTGCGTAAGATCGCCCTCAATGACTTTTTCAATAGTTAAATGGTAGAACGTGTTTCAATTACCAGTAGGATTGAAAGTGCAGGTTTCATAGGTGCTTTGGTGATTAACTAAAAATACACTAAGCATGGTTATGGACACAACCTCTTAAAATGATTGGCTTGAACCATGCATCAGTGAAAAATACTTTAAATCTGAAGAGGACGGCAGAAGTATTTAAATGAGATGTCTGGCGAAAATTTTTATTAAAGTATTGTATTGCCCCCCAAAAAAGTTATACAAGTCACCAATATCCACTTAATATGGCAAATGCACATGAAGTGCTTTTTCCTGCACTTACTACTGCATCAAGGCTTCACTTCCTGGATAAAATGGTGATGTCACGACCTAACTCCCAGAGCTGTGCGGACTGTGACTGCTGGAGAGGATGATGGCAGGGGGATGCTTAGTGTCCCTCCAGTGCCCTGTGTCCCTCAGTGTCCCCCTGCCATCATCCTCTCCAGCAGCCACAGCCCGCACAGCTCTGGGAGTTAGGTCGTGACATCACAATGTTATCCAGGAAGTGAAGCCTTGACGCAGTAGCAAGTGCAGGGAAAAAAGCATAACTATGTGCATTTCCCGAAATAAGTGGATATTGGTGATTTTTACAATACCTTAATAAAAACTATTTCCAGACTTCTCCTTAAGGGTGCCTTCACACGTACGTATCGCTGCGTATTTATCGCTGCCAGTTTCTCGGACATAAATCCACAGTAATACTGATTGCTATGAAGTCAATGTATGTGTATTCTCGCTGCATGTTTGGTGCGATTTTGGTGCGTGTTTGGTGCGATTTTTACATGCGAGTTTTGATTTTCAAATGATTTTCACAGGAGAGTTTAGCACCACGAAAAAGGCAGCTACGTGTTTTGTGTGATAAATACGCAGCGATACGGTATGTGTGAAGGCACCCTTAAAGATATGTGAGTACTATCTCAGTTTTCTTGTGTTTTTTCTTGCTGGGAATGTTCTACCTGGTTTGTATGCCTTAGATCAATAATAAAAATTGAATGTGTTAAAGATATGGGAGTACATCAATCTTCGATTAAACAAATGGTCTACAAATATAAAAAATTATGAACGGTCACTACTACCCCTTCGAGTGGGCATCCTGTTTATACCACTCCAATATCACAAAGATAAATGAGGTGAGAAAACAAGAGGTGAGAAAGAAACCAAGGGTACAACAACACCAAACCCTCCTCCTAACTGAAGCATGGTGGAGAGGACATCATGGTCCTGCACTGCTTTCTCAGGGTTTGGCATTTTGCAGTTGGTGCAATATTTAATGAAAAATGAATAAAAACATTTTACAGGAGTATGTTAGGGCAGCAGTCATGACCTCAAGATGAAGAAAGGATGGGTAATGCAACAAGACAATGACAACACACAAGTAAATCATCTAAAGAATAATAATTAAAAAAAAAAAGTTTGTGTTTTTGAAATGGCAAAATCAAAGTTCTGACTTTATCCCTATCCAGATGTTGTGATGGAATATGAAGAGAATTGTACTCAGAAATATAGGTATGTCCAAGAAATATAAATGAAGTCAAACATATTGCAGGACGGAATCTACAACCAATAATGTACAACTATAATTTGCATCTACAGGAAATATTTAGTGGAGGTAATTTCTGTTAAAAGGGGATCTACTGATTATTTAAAGTGTCACTGTTGTTATAACTTTCAAATCTAAAGCTGTAGATTATTTATTTTTTAGTTATCGTGGAAAACACGGCACTTCCTATTTTCTGACTGTTATTTTTTTCTCAAAAAACAAGAAACAGAAAACAGGAAGTCCTGTGTATCCTATTTACAGCATGATAACAACAACAAAAAATAATGAATGCAAACTTGCTTCATTTCAAATCTACTATTGATTTAGATGTTGAAAGTTATAATGACAGTGTTCACTTATGTGTTCTCCCTGCACTGTGGGTGTTTTCTAAAAGTGCACAATAATAAAAGAAATTCATAGTATAAATATTAATGTAACAGTAATTTATTTAGAATATGCTATTATTGTGACATAGATAAGAAACAGACCTAATCAATGCAGGAATTCAGGTAAATTCAATTAAATCATTATACCAGTATCAGGATGTGTGAGCTATGTTTTCTATTCAATCAGTAATAAATTTGTATACATCCCCCTAGTGGTCACCACAAGCATACAAATATCTCATTTAACTTTGTTCAAGACATTTTGAGCTCAGAAGCAGATAATACAGAACCCTTACAAAGAAATTTTATGAATTAATTTAACATAATAGACAACATTAATAGTGACTACTCATCTTCATAATGGAAAACACCATGACAAGTATTTCCAACCCCACCCTTGAATATCTTGACAATATTATGACCAAGCCATCGCTGTTTCAATGTTATGATAAAATGAGAGGTATTTTACATTAGGTAGGAATGAGTGCAGCCTTGCTCTCCTTTACGCAGCTGCTCCTACCTACTTGGGCAACCCTCCTTAAATGGCATCCCTCCCACTGGGCAATGGTCCCTACCTTGGGATAACAGCACAACAGGGGGAGAGAGGTCAGACAGACCAAGTCAATACTCAATGGACATGTATAAACAAAATCACAGATAAACTGACAGAGAAAATAGGTCAATTCAGTTCCGGAAACCTGAGTAGAATTTCCTAGACTTTCTTTCTTGGTGTAAAGACACAGAGTACTAGTAATTGCCATATTAATAAACATTTTGCCATAATTGCCCCTTTACAGCAATGCATACAGTGCATAAAAATCTCCTACCTATAAAACTGTATAGAAACAAACACCTAAATGCTCCTAATTCCTCCTCAATTGCATAGCTTAGTAAATCCAGCTTTTCCTATCTCCAAGGCTGATGTATTGCCTCCAGGACCTAAGGGTATATACACATTAGGTGGAAGGCCTGTCATTACAGAGATCATTTATCTTTATGGTAAATGTGTCTTCTCTACTCATTGAGATGAGGACACACATTCTATTTTAAGTGTGCCCTTTTATTCATTAGAACAGAGGACATATTTGCTGGAGACCTATGAGGACAAGGATTCCCACTGTGCGACTGTGCTACAAAAGTAAAGGGCAATTTATCTTTGTATTTGGCTTAATGTAAAGATCCCCTATAAAATGTGTAGGAATCAAGTCTAGAAATATCTGCGATTTATTTTCATGCAGCAACTCACCAATGCCTCTCATTGGGTACCCAAATATGTGACCTAAAGACTGCAAACAGTCTCTCTACTATGAAGAGTGGCAGAGTCATGTGATTTCAATGAGTTTGATCCCTCCTGTCAATGACATCTGCCGTGCCATATAGGAAAAGTCAGAACTTCCCTATTTGTAAATTACTCAAGCCTTTCTGTATTTATCATTTTCTATCTGCCTTTCTTTCCAGTCTGACACAGTGCTCTCTTCTGCCACCTCTGTCCCTGACAGGAACTGTCCAGAGCAGCAGCAAGTTCCTGTAACGGACAGAGGTGGCAGCAGAGAGCACAGTATCAGGCTATGTTCAAACTACGTAAGTTCTGTAACAACGGCCATGATTTCTACAGTACTTACGTAGTGCTGCCTTCTCAGGAATCCCGGCCTGAGTGTATACACATAGAGGGAGATTTATGAAAGTGTATAAATATACACCTGGTGTAAACTGCCCACTGGTGTAAACTTGGTTGCTATGGGCAGTTTACACCAGGTGTATATTTACACCCTTTCATAAATCTCCCCCATAGTATACACTCCAGCTGGGATCCGTAGCAGCGCCGCAAGAAACTGACATGTCAGTTTTCTGCGTTCACTATTCATTGAATAGCAGCCGTATAAAACCCTGTCAGTTCACACAATGGAGCGTGCGACTCCAGCCGCACGCTACAATGTGAGCAGCAGGGAATTTTGAGGCAGGTGCGCACAGATGCGTCCGCATCCGAATTCAGTGGCGCTAAAGATCATCTAGAAAGAGCTTTTCTGACTCCAACCGTTCTGTGACCCGGCCGGGTCATGGAACGGCCGGTGTCATACAATATGTGAACATATCCTCAGACTGGAAACAATACACCACTTCCTGCAGGGCATATAGCAGCTGATAGGTAATGGACTTTTGGATTTTTTAAATAGAATTAATTTGCAAATCAGTATAACTTTTTTCTCCATTTTTTCCCCACCGGAAAACCCCTTATTTAATTAGCATGAAAATTACTGAATGTGAAAATAGCCTAGCACTCAAGGCTATGTTTCCACTATAGGATCATAGAGGAAAAAGGATCATGATCATTATTTGTGGAGGTCAATATTAACAGACAGACGTCGTAGTGGGAACATAGAATATATATATATATATATATATATATATATATATATATATTATTATTATTATTATTATTATTATTATTTATTTATTTTATTTTTTTATATTTTTTTCAATATTTTTTTTTATAAAATATTTTAATAATAAAGTTCCCATAAGATGTAATATTACCTATTTATTTTCTTCCCCATAATAAGACTTTTTACTGAGCTTTGTAATTGTAAATAATTGTGTCTATGATTATTTGAATGGTTCTAGAAGATTTGTTGTCTTGATTTAGTGAATTACTACCATAATGTATTTTAGTCCAGTACTGTACTTGAACTTTTCATCCATGGTTTTATCCACAGTCTGCATCAACAAGTTTATTTTAAATACCGCCATTTTAGCCTTCCCCCTTGCTACCCTTGAATGTGCTATTTTAACAAAAGTGATTTAGCAAGAAAATCAAAGTGCTGCAGGCAAAATGAAGCAGGATATTCCCGTCCATGCATAGCTTGCATTTAAATAGAGAGAACTATTTCACCTTCAATCTTTGTCATTTTGCGTGCTTCACTTGGGATAAATGCACATATATCATAAGAAGAAGAAAAAAACATTTTCTCGGAAACACTGAGGAAGAAACTTTTACTGATATTTTTATAAACCTTTCAACTTTGCCCCCCTGACACCTACGTGGAAACAAATCAATATGTTAAATATTGGAGTCTACGAAACACAAGATCAGTAATTTATGGCTGTGCAGTTACACATGAAAGGTTAGGTTTACCAAGTGAATCCCTCAATATTCATCCTGGTGGGTTCTCCTGGGAGGCAGAAACTATTCTTGACTTGTTGCTCAGTATTTCCATTGGATACCGATAATTCATAGTCAATTGTTAACCCGGTTATTTTTATCAATTATAGATAAGGTCCTTGCATTTAAAGGTTCAAGTGCCCTCCACCTAGGGTATGTCAGCACACCAGCAAAAAGTTAGGCCGACGTCTACCATTGCCTCAGAAAATCTTTGGGTCTTGCACATTTATTCCATAAATTCTAGTTTTCTTAATAATAAAATCATCATTGAGGTATAAAAAGAAAATCATAAAAAGTGCTTGCGCTCGTTTTGCGGGGTTTGTGGCAGCTGACCGACACAGTGTTGAGTTAGTGTAGAGACCTGCACGTGGTACATGAGGCAATATGGTTTGATCAAATTATATACCAACATTCTGGCGTTGGTTTTTAAATGTAGTGTCAGCCATAAATGTGAGGTGTAGCCGCTCCTTTCTCTTTTTGTCCCCATTTTGCTTTTCTCCCTTTTCTGAGTGCTAGCACTCCTCCTTGTTAGACCCATGTGACCCCAATTAGCAGGAAGCCCCTGTGCACACATGGCAAGTACCTCCTATTCTTCCCATTCTACCTGCAGGAGCAATAATGAGTAGTTAGATTATGTTCACACTTGTGTTGCTTGGTGGCCGCTTTCTCCGCCGGTGGCGCCTGCTGGGTTTGGGTGGGGGCTCTTGGGATTTGGTCCTGTGACATTGGGGTTGCAGGACCATTCTATGGCCTCTCTTCCCTGCATGTGCACGCTTTGTGGGGTTTGCGGCCACTGACCGACACAGTGATGAGTTAGTGTAGGGACTCATGTGAACCAGGGAACCTGCACGTGGTACATTAGGCAATATGGTTTGATCAAATTATATGCCAACATCCTGGCGTTGGTTTTTAAATTTAACCGAGAGGCATTAGTGTCAGCCATAGCTGTGAGGTGCAGCAGCTCCTTTCTCTTTTTGTCCACATAAAAAGTCACAGCATAAGCCATTGCCAGGTCTACTAAGTCCGATAGACAGAACTTAATTGACTAGTGACCATATTGGGTCTATTTCTGAACATGTTCTGTTACTTTGTGGGACTTAAAAATATTAGACAAGTCAATGGGCCTGATGCAGGTTTACCACAGTATACGTTAGTATGCCTTTCTGCCTGTATGCTGACATAGACACTGGACATTGTTCCCCCCTGTTTATCACACTGTGAAGGTACGTCGTAGGCCAGCCAAGTCATTTGGGACGTCAGTGTACTGTAGCTCATGTCTAGAAAATGGCCACAGAAAGAAGGAGGAATGCCAAAGTTTTCTGGCATGTTGTCATATGCTCTTATCTGAGCTTGTGTCTATTTTGGCTTAGGGCTAAATCAGGATTTCCAGATTAAAAGGGGTTATCCAGCATTAGAAAAACATGTCCTCTTTCTTCCCTGTTTGGGTGGGGTTTTGCAAATCATTTTCATGGAAGTGAATGGAACTTAATTGCAAACCATAACTGGTTAACTGGATACAAGAGAGGTCTTGCTTCTGGGAGAAAGTGTCCATGTTTTTCTAATGCTGGATAACCCCTTTAACCCAGTCCAATCTAAGTTTGTTTTAATAGGTTTCTATTACATGAATTGGTCCATTTTAGTGATGAGCGAATACTGTTCGATCGAATAGATATTCGATCGAATAGTAAGGTATTCAATCTATCGAATATTATCGAATAGTTCGCCGAATATTCGATAAATATTCAATAAGTGTTCAGATCCCCCAGCTTCCGGTTTTTACCTCCAAGTGGTCGAATAGATGTTTTTCAATTATCGAATATTTGTTCCCATAGACTTTAATGGGATGGAATACTCGATCAAATATTCGGGAGATAGATACTGTTTACTATGCAAAGCAGAAGCAGATTAAGTCAGTGATGGGCAGATACCCACTGTACACTGTAATACCACTTCAACAGATATCTTTAGTTATGTTATCGCAGAAAATTCTTTCTGGTCTCATTGACACATTGTCAGATTGCAATTTGCATCCCTTTAAAGAGACATCTTTAAAATGAAATGGATATTCCCATATGAAACATTTATATTATTTGTATGGTATATGTCATACATAACTATAGGAAGTAAAGAGGTTTAAACATCAACATCCAAAAGATGAGGGGACTATGCATGTTCACACAACTCTCCATTGTAGTTTATGGAAATTACAGAAATACATTGTACTAGATATCAACGGAGAAAGATGCACACATGCACAGCTAACTTAACACACTATGTAATGCCCAAGAGGTAGTCAAGGGATAAACAATATATGGGGGGTCTTGCATAGTGGTATGGTGTTATTTCCTGGGCTCTAATGCTACAAACGTTACAAGTTGTCCCATTTACCATGTGCCATTTATAATACTAATGTTTCCTTCACCTTTGGACCCTTCAAGACACCAGGTTTTAGGAGCTGCTCCTGCTTTTCTATGGTATTTATGGCATATTCTTTGAATGGGAATATTCCTATAAAAGAAAACTCTGAAAATTGATGCCAAGTGCATGACCCACCAAAGTAAGTGGGGCTAAGCTACAATACCCAACAAAGCCCATAGACAAGAGTAGTGCTGGTTCTAGAATAATAATAATAATAATAATAATAATAATAATAATAATAATAATAAAAAAAGACCTTTGAAATAATTACATTCAACCTCATATGTAACAATAAGGTAATGCATAGGTAGTAAAGAGACCTAGTGCCCTGGTGCCTATTATCTTCATAGGTCGTGTAACTATAGGCAATATGGTAGAAAATAGTAACACGGCTTCCCATGGCTGGAATAAATGGCTTTACTGTAG
Source organism: Dendropsophus ebraccatus (assembly GCF_027789765.1). Taxonomy (NCBI): domain Eukaryota; kingdom Metazoa; phylum Chordata; class Amphibia; order Anura; family Hylidae; genus Dendropsophus; species Dendropsophus ebraccatus. The sequence continues at coordinate 48,039,204 of NC_091460.1, forward strand.
CCCACAAATTTTCTGAGCATTTTGCATTGCAAAACTCTTAAATTGAGAGACAATAGCGAAATTTGATAACATTTCCAAACCATAGATGGAAGATTCTGTTTATGTTATTTCCTCCCCATTTCTTCTTCAAGATATGGAAGTTTGCTGGATTCATTGATTCTTTATTCTTTCAATGACACCTTAAAGCTGAGCATGATATTCCCAATGGTCGGAGTCTAATCATAACAGAAAATTGTCTACTTCCGCACTTCCCCCAGGAGGAACATACAGCAGTGCTTCCTCAGAATGGAACAGCTTTTTCCAAATTGGCAACTTTGCAGGATGACTGCTTGCCTAATGGAAGAATGAGTTTATAATCATTTTCTCTGTCCTTGAAAACTCACTAACATTAGTCCATACAGTGACATCCACAGAGGTAGAGTTCGGTCTATGTGATAAACATACGCTGCTGGAACTTGCATTAATAGTCATTGGGTCGCTCTATAGGATAATGATGAGGTTGGAACCAAACTATTAAGTGTTCTGCTGTGAGAGTTTTGATCGTGTACCGTAAATAGCACAAGATGGCTCAATGGGCAAAGCCAAATAACAATTCTTTAGGAACCATCCTAAAGGCTATTTATATGATTGCATCTCAAATGAGTCAACGTTGCAAACAGCTTTGCTTAGAAATAGCCTACTGTGTGTATCCACTCCTATATACCACCACGACTAGTATCTAGTCAGGTAGTGGAGCAGATTACTGCAGGATCAGAAGGTCTATAGGTCTAATAGGTCTATAAAGGAGCTTTATACACAAAATGATCCAATTTTGCAATCAAGACTATTTTACTATACATTAATGTTTCTATTTTAGATGCATTTGAACAATAAGAAATGGTTGCAAAAGTATACTATTTATAATAATGATCCTTAAAGCGAATCTGTCTGCTGCAATTTAGTTTTTGAACTGCTGAACATATTAGATAGCTGTTAGATCAAAGAGACAAATGGTATCTATCCAATATCCATTTGTGCTTCCAGAATGTAGAAAATGCTTTTATTGTATAGTACAAAGTGTCAATGAGGCTTTCCCAAACTCCTGATTTGCCGCAAGCTAACACACCTTACTTCCTCCCATACCTTATCCTGCTTGGGACTCAGCTTCCAAGTGTCACTCAAGCAGGTAGGGGGGGAGAGGAGACATTCCAGCTTGTAGCAGATCAGGAGATGAGGAAAGCCTCTTTAATTCTTTGCATCAGAGAATAAAAGTATTTTTCTACATTCTGGAAGCACAGACAGATATATGAAAGGTACCATGTGCCTTGTCCTAACAGCCATCTAACAGTGTCAGCGGTGTGGAAAGCGGTTTTGTAAATTGCAGCTGACAGATTGAATGAATTCATAGAATTGTCACAAGCCAGCCCGCTGTCACTGATTACATGAACGATATTTCAGTCAGAGAGTTTCCAAAATTGCAGATCTTGTGCGGTGTTCTCAGTATGACTAAGGTAATACCTACCAACTGGTGAATTAATGAGAGCATCAAGGTTCCTTAATAAATACAGAGAGCAAAGGCAAGTCCATCTGGTCTAATCTAACTAATGGAGACTGTATAATGCCCTGACTTATGTTTTGCTGAGAAACCTTGGATGTTCTTTTTCATATGGATGAAAATTTGACACATAGCACCTACCTAAAAATTGTTACAGACCAAGTATTCCTTCATGGCAGCTATATTCCATTATAGCAGAGACCTCCTTTAGCAGGATAATATCCCAGCCACACTGCAAAAATAAACATTATGAATAGTCCAAGACTTCTAGATTCCAACTCAATCTGATTAGGTATGTGGGGGATCTGAAAAAAACAAACAAAAAAACAACATTCTCTAAGAATTATATATATATATATATATATATATATATATATATATATATATATATATATATACACAGTCCAGCATTGTCCCAACTGTAAGAGGAGGCTGAACACTGATAGTTCAACTTCCTGACCGATTGAATACTTATTGTGTTTATAATAATCGCTTATGTTATATTTACAATATTAATTCATAAAATTTAGGAACATATTTTACCAAATCTTTAGGGTTTTGTTTCTAAACCCTTTCTAGTTCTATGTATCAAGGACATATGTTTGACCTTATACCAACTTTAAAATACTGTTAAAATACTTAAAGTATGGTGATAGCTTACTCTTTAAGAATCTAACTTGCTGTTATGTATCCATAGAGCAGTAGATATAGAGGAGGATGGTAGTTTACTTGCCTTCATTCACCGCACCAATATGTCAATTAGACAGTTTGGTGCACTGGTGGCAGTACTACTGCCTCTTCTGCCCCTCTTCAAGAACATTAAGGTGGCGCTCAGAAGCGACATCACTCCTGCAAGCTGCAACTAAACGCACCAGAGTGCACAAATCGGTGGATCGGTATATCATGGGCTATAGTATCGCTCCCAATGCACCAAACCACCTAATAAACATATTGATAAAATAAAGGATTGCAGAAAATCAGTCTTCCACCCTATGGAAAATAACAGCAGCATATATCCTTGTTAGTTTCCCTTTAAAGTCAGTCATAGTTTACCCTGAAGATCAGGCTTGTACACTTTTCTGCTGAAACCATTTCGAATATATTTTACCTTTGTCGAAATACAGAATGTTTTAATGCCATGCCCTGGATGTGTTAAAAGCATTTCTTCATTCACAAATTGTTCAGAAACTGGATGGTAGCAGATGGTTTAGTCTTTTAAAGGAAGTGGAAGCTATATATGAAGCATTCATTTTTTTCTACCTCAGGGAAACTTAATGCTTCTTTTTTCTTGAGGAATCAATACACAAAGAGAAGAAAATATTAAACAAATACTTTGCTGTATAATGGAAATTGAATACTCAGTGCCCATCCATAGAAATATATAGAAACGTAGCTCCCAAGGGCTATATTCAACTTTTGATTCAATCTTTCCAAGGTTTAAATTACAATGTTACGAACCTCTAAGTACTGTACTATTCATGACCTTCACCCCCTCCCTTGCAGACTGCTTATATGAAGAAAATGGTAGAGGACAGAGAATGGATCCTTGTCAGCAAAACTTGTACACGCTACTCTATGACTATGGAGAATCTATGTGGGACAAAATTTTTCTAATACAAGATGGAGTAGGTTAGGCACTTAATGTAGTTCTATCCTCTTGTGTTATACTGTTGGATCAATCTGGTGAGAGCTCTAAAAGCATTTTACTTTTATCGAAGCGTTTCCTGGTTATTTTGTTTACTTATTTCTTCCCCAGGGTAAAACACATGCATATTTTCTTTCGGTGGAACATCAGTGGTGGGGGTTCAATGGCTTTAGTATACAGCACTTTGGAGAACAAAGTAAAATTGTTCGATACAAAGTATTTCTCACTGCAGAACATAATTTGTTTTAAGAAACCTGGTTATGACTAGAGATGATCAAATAGCGGGAATTTCCAGGTTCGATCGAACTCGTACCATCGGATTTTCATTCAAAATCGATGGTTCGAGTTTGAACAAACCTGGAAATTCCTACTGTTCGATCATCTCTAGTTATGACCTCTCAGAGAGGTCTATATATGATCCTCTTGAAATTAGTGAACTCAAAGATGGTGCTACTAAACCTTGGGTATACCATCGGAGAATAATTCCCACATTTCCTAGTGTGTATGTGTATTAACAGATGACTATGTAATTGTAGAGCAGGTTCTTATTATTTACATGCTGACTTTGTGAGGAGCCTTTATGTATTGCTGCCGGACAAGACTTACTGGCGGAGCCACCATCCTGACCGCTCCTCTATTGTACTCCATGCTCGTCCTGGAGCTGCTCCTGTCTTCTGACTTCTTTTGACTCCTTGGCAATGACACCTCTGGCCACTAAGGCACTAAGGGTCCTATCAGATGGCCCAATCTGAAGCTGTAAACAAGCACCAATCTGCTAGATAGGTGCTCGTTTACTGAGCAATTACACGGGATGACTATTGGCCATCAAAGGCTGCACAGACTTTGTTAGTGATATCAGTGCAGCCCTTGCCTTTAGTGTAAATTAATTAAGTATTAACTTATCTTACCACGTTCCCTGGTGTTCTCAGGCCTTCTCCGGTGTCCTCGGAGGCCTTCCCCCGTATCTGCAGCTCTGCTTTCTGTTACGGTCTGTACACTGATAGGCCGCCGGCTGTTTAGCCAATCACTGGCCGCGGCCTGTCTCGGCCAGTGATTGGCTGAGCTGCTGCAGCCTGTCAGTGCAGAGACTAGAACAGAAGGCGGAGCTGCAGACACCAGAGAAGGCCTTTAAGGACACCGGGGACACTTGTGGTAAGGTAAATTAATACTACATGATTGCATACTACAAACGATATTTATACGTAGCGATGCTGCCTGACGCCCAATGATTTTAGGTCTGGACCTAAAAAAAACGATTAGCTGATGGAACGATCATCGGCTGATCCTTTCTATTCTCTCTATTAAACTGAGCCATTATCAGCCAAGTTGACCTGATTCGGCCGATTATCGCTCTGTATAATAGGACCCTAAGGGGCTCATGCAACCAGGGGCGGTCTTGGCATTTCTGGGGCCCCAAGCGAAGTTATGTCTGGGCCCCCCCCCCCTCGACACGCGTTTCAAAACAATAGACTGCTGTGTGTTGCCCCCAGTAGTATATACCCCTTGTGCGCTACCGCCAGTAATATATACTCCTTGTGTGCTGCCCCCAATAGTATATACCCCTTGTGTCCTGCCCCCAGTAGTATATACCCCTTGTTTGCTTCCCCCAGTAGTATATAGACCCCTGTGTGTTCCCCCAGTTATATATAGCCCCCTGTGTGCTCCCCCAGAAGTATATAGACCTCCTGTGTGCTTCCCCAGTTGTATATAGACCCCCTGTGTGCTCCTTCACTAGTATATAGGCCCCCTGTGTGCTCCCTCAGGGGTATTTAGCCCCCCTGTGTGCTCCCCCACTTGGATATAGACCTCCTGTGTGCTCCCCCACTTGGATATAGACCCCTGTGTGGTTCCCCCAGTAGTATATAGACCCCCTGTGTGCCCCACCAGTATTATATAGACCCCTTGTGTGCTGTCCCAGTAGTATACAGACCCCTGTGTGCTCCCCAGTTATATATAGACCACATGTGTGCCTCACAAGTAGTATATAGAACCCCTGTATGTTCCTCCAGTAGTATATAGACCCCCTGTGTGCCCCACCAGTAGTATATAGACCCCTGTGTGCTACCCCAGTAGTATATAGCCCCCCTGCGTGCTCCCCCACTTGGATATAGACCTCCTGTGTGCTCTCCAAGTTGTATATAGACCCCATTCTGCTGCCCCAAGTAGTATATAGACCCCCTGTGTGCTGCCCCCAGTAGTATAAAGACCCCTCTGTGAAGCCCCAGTAGTCTATAGCCCCCCTATGTGCTCCCCCTTTTATATAGCCCCCCTGTGTACTCCCCCCATTTATATAGATCTCCAATGTGCGCTCCCCCAGTTAAACAGACCCCTGTTTGCTCCCCCTCCCATATAGTATATAACACAATAAAACAAACATTTATACTCACCTGGGTACGGGCGTCTCCTCTTCTCTTCACTCTTGTGGCCGCAGGAAGGGTTTTCCCCGCGATCACAAGAGGCCGCACTCCCCTTGTCCTGGCGCCGATGCTCCAGTGATGTCACTGGAGCGCCGGCACCACAAGGACATAGCTGCCACTTGTGACCGCAAGGAAAACCCTTCCTGCGGCCACAAGAGTGACTGACAGGAAGGGAGCCAATGTCTCCCGCCCTGTCAGTGCTGCTGCATGTAACTATGAGCGCTCATTACGAGTGCTCATAGTTACAGTTCAGATGGCATCAGCGAGCGGGGCAGTGGCCCTGTCCAGCGGTCTTGAGCACATCAGCGGGGCGTGGGGGCCCCCCTGGATCTTGGGGGCCCCAAGCAATCGCTTGGGGTGCTTGGTGCCAAAGACCGCCACTGCATGCAACCAGCTGCTCTGAATTTATAGAGGCAACTTGTCTCCACCTGCTACTGTTGTCTTCAAATCCAGAGCAACCTGTACCACAGTAAAGGTGTCTGCAATTCCTGTTTAATTCCTATGTATACTGACCTGTGCCTGTTCTTTGGATTATACTTCCTGCCTTACCCCCTCTTTGTACAATGTGCCTTTCTTTTTGTCGGCTTAGATTGTCTGACCTGACCAGAGCCACCTACACCTATTTAAGCTAGCTTCACCTGCCCCTCCATGCATGAGTGATGTTGCATTCCTGCACATACAGTGAAGGTGTCTGTCTGCTATTCTTGCTGAATTCCCATGTATCCTGACTTGTGCCTGTTCTTCAGATTATGCTTTCTGCCTGACCCCTCTGTACAGTATGCCTCTCCTATTGCTGCCTGCCCTGATCCTTCACCTGTATGTCCACATTCTCTGTCTCTTACACCTGAGAGGTGCAAACCATCTGCCTTCCTTGTGCTTGCTAATAAACATTGAGCTGGATATAGACAAATTGTACTGTATAATAAAAAGAATTGTATTATTATATACAGCCATCACTACCACTAATTAGTGTTGGGTGGACTTTCCGAACTGTTCAGGTTATGCAACATTTTTCAACGTGAACACTTGGCATTTGACTCCCATCGTCTAAAGAAGTTGGATGGTGCAATAGGGGGTCCTGGAAATCATGGACACAGCCATGAATATAAAGGTGTCCAAAAACTGCCAAAGTCCAGATTTGCTCATTTTTGATCATATCACATCCCAGAAAAAAAAGGTAACAAAAAAAGTGATCAAAAAGTGACATTAATAAAAATGTGGTACAGATCAAAGCGGTGCAAAAAATTATTCTCACACAGCCCTACAGGCTGAAAGATAAAAAAGTTGTATCACCGTAATGAGCGGACCTTAAGAATATAAGATAAAATGTAAGATTGCACAGTTAACAGCGTAAAAACAGTCTGGGGGGGGGGTATTATATCCACAGTCTGGGCGGGGGCTGGGGTTTATACCTGCAGTCTGGGCAAGGGGCATTATGTCTGTCCGCAGTGTGGACCGGTGTATTATATCTGCAGTGTGGGTGGGGGTCATTATATTTGTATTTGCGTTTTAGTTTTTTACTCAAACTTTAGTATCAAATTAGTATCGATATAAGAAAGCTGGTATTGATATTAAACTCCAAATTTTGGTATTGTGACATCCCTAATGGCTTATGCTTGTTTTTAGGCATAAACTATGATAAATTAGGCTTCGGAGGAGGCCAGCCATTCTGCCTTGGGGTGACCTCCCACTGTCCACATATCAGGCAAGTGCGTCTTACGGAACAGCTAAAATCTGCACCTTTTCTGGGGCGTATGCCATGTGCACATATTGATAAATCTGCCGTTTTTCATGGACGGAGTAATATAAAGCCCACCACTGGAAATAACCACACCATGTACCAATTATTTCTGCCATAAGTCCATATATATATATATATATATATATATATATATATATATATATATAAAAACGAGAAAACCAGGTATTTATTTGAAACATTTGTTTCCCTTTATTAGCTCAGTGAGGCCAATGTGTTCTGCACATTAAAAAAATAATCACAGGAATTTGTATACAATGAATAAAACCACAGTACATGTAGACTTGGCAGGTGGAACCTCGACCCCGGGCGGTGGGGCGGGCTAACTAAAAGCTCTGATTGCCTGTTAAGCACAATTTTACCACCATTAGTACATTTCATCTACAAATCTTACAGTAGCGCAATCCAGTCAGTTGTTCATATTATTGATAATGTCTGTCACACATGTACAGATTTAGAATCATCACATTATCGTATATGGCTATTCTAGTTCATCAGTTAGGTTCAAAACTACAATGATTGAAGTTTTCCAATTTACAGATATCAAAAAGGACACATAATCAACTAAATCTAAAGGGATGAAGTGCTTTTATTTTATTTATTTTTTCTTTTAATTTCAATTGACCCAACATCTCTCCCTCCGATTGCACAACCGTTCCGTCCTGTGCAACCGTCTTTGGCAAATGTTTAGCACAATCTTATAGGCTACTTTAATGTAAAGTTTGAACTCTAACATTGAATAGTATGTTTTTGAAAAATGTTAAAATTTACTTTTATATTTTTTTTTTCCACAAAGGGCACAGCCATAGAATTTAAACTACTATAAAGCAGAAAAAGCAGCTACTACACGTCAAATCTAGCTTTTTTTTATACAATTATTTTTTTTTTCATTTTAAGTATTTTTTGTGTTATTATAATTATTCTCATCCACAGAATGTTAGTGGTATGTTGTCTATTTGATTTTTTTTTTTATGTATGTGAAAAAAAAAAATTAAATTGCTTAAAAGCCAATTATATATGATCCCAAAATGTTTCAATGCCCCTAGACATAAAAATTTCTAGATATATTTGAACACAGAGGAACTTGTGATTGTAGGAGAGAGCAATTGTCAGGTCTGCCAAAAAAAAAAAAAAAAATCAACAATATTTTATCTGCTTAAAACGAAACAAATCAACACATATGTTCAATTCATTTCAGCAATACAGGGAAAAATAGAATGTATTAAACATCTGATTAAATAATTTAAAGGCAAAATAGGCAATGCATCTGGTCTTCAACACATAATATGATATATTAAACATTGATTTCTTAAAAATAATTTATTGCTTTTAATATATACTTTTATTTTATTTTTGTACAACAGAAAAATTGAGAAAGAAAAAAAAAATCTGTAAACTTTAGTTTTTGTTTGGCGATCACATAATTAAACAAGATAAAATACCTGCATTTTTTTGTAACCTACATAAATACAACCATTACATGGATTAAAGCTGTCCATAAAGTAACAGGGAACCCGTGGAAATAACATGTGTGGTTATAGGGTTTTTTTTTTTTTTTTTTTTATTGCTATCTACCTACATGGAAATGAAAAAATGAAAGAAGAAAGAAAAAAAATTCAGGCATTTTATAGACACTGGATTTTTTTTTTTCAACAAAATTTGCTGGTGATAAACCATGAACACAGCCAATGTCTAGGCTGCATCAACTCATTGTAATCTGATTTGCCATGGTGCCAAAAAAAGAACATAAAATGGATCCTAATATAAGAGAAGCAGCCTGGTAGAGTTATCTTATATTAATATTCATGAAAATACAGTCTATAAATATTCCTCAAGACTTAGTAGGACCCCATAACCCATAAATATAAGACCGGCCTCATAAATACTAGTGAGGTAGTGCCTTAAAATGATGTCATTTTTTTCCATGACTATTGGTAGGCTGCATACTGGTTTACGGCTATGTTCCATAAAAATGGCAGCCACCATTTTGTGCACACAACAGGCTCACTTTAAACAACAAAAGGGGGTCATTTTAACCAAGATGTATCCATGTTAACTGCATATAGTTGTACTGGAGTTTCCTGAGATTAGAATAAATAGGATCTTCATCATGTGCCACTTTCATCCATGGTTAGTGTATGGTATTACAGCTTAGCCTTAAGGTAGCATTCCTGTGTTCTCTATGGGAGGAGTTAAGATGCAGCCACAGACCCTCTGGCTGTGGCTTTTATCTCCCAAAACAGAGGGGTTAGGCAGTAATTCTTCCATTTTGTCCAATCCCTATCTCCAACAATATCAACTGTTTGTGGTTAATTGGGAGTGTGGCAGGTATGGCCAACATAGTATAAAGTGTATGGGGACCTTAACTTTCTTAAAGAAAAGCTGTGATACAAGACACAGGTACGAGTGGCAGAATGGCCAAGATTTATCATCCTCCTTATTTTGTCTCAGATTGATAAATTTGGACCAATATCTATAGAAAAAAAAATTTCTTCTAATCCCACACTACCCAATGTTGGTGCTTAATTTACATGCTTGAACAAATGTTATTCCCTGACAAGAATATCAGCTCTGAAATGGACAAAATCAAATAGTAGAGATTTTTGCAAAATATGGAATATTTTCAGGCACAGATATGTTTAGATACATCCCACGCCTTTCATGGTCCTTTATGCTATGTTCACACATAGTAAAACAAATAGCAAAAAGCAAAATTTTGAGAGAAAAATATGTATTTTCAATTGAATATGCTATAATGTGCTCTATTGAAGTCTATGGGGAATTGATTATTGGTGCACAAACTGTAGAGAAAAATGGCCGTAACTGAGTATGGGCGCAAGGCTATGCTCAAACACCATCAAAATGATAGACGTTTTTATTGAATGGCTGTCAGTTAACGACAAATAATTGCCATTATTGTCTAACAACTGACCTTATATGATTGCAGTCTGATAAAAACGTCTACCTAAGGCTATGGTTACACAATGTCTTTTTAGGAGAAATAACAGCCGTTTCTTTTATAATGTTGGTCGTAAAATAATGATTACCATTATTATTAGCGGCCATTATTGTAAAAAAAAAAACATATATATTTTTTTTAATCTAAAAAAGACACTTTGTGAACATAGCCTGAAAGTAATGAACATTTCCTGCACCACTGAAATGACGTTTTTATTAGACGGCCGCCATTTTATGGCAAATAAAGGGCCATTATTTTATAACATTTTGGCGGTATGTGAACATAACCACAACCTGTTTTTCAAAAAACTGTTATTTTCTTTTTTTCTAACCTGTTTCCACAATGTTTTATTTTATTGTGTGTGAACATAGCCTCATGGTTAGTAAGTAGAGATGAGCGAACCTCGAGCATGCTCGAGTCCATCTGAACTCGATCATTCGGCATTTGATTAGCGGTGGCTGCTGAAGTTGGATAAAGCTCTAAGGTTGTCTGGAAAACATGGATATAGCCAATGACTATATCCATGTTTTCCACATAGCCTTAGGGCTTTATCCAACCTTAGCAGCCAACGCTAATCAAATGCCGAACGATCTGGTTCGGATGGACTCGAGCATGCTCGAGGTTCGCTCATCTCTATTACTAAGCCATTCTCTTAATTCCAACCAAAATGTTAAAAAAAAAAAATGAAATAGGAAAAATATTGAATTCTTTTTACCCCCCCCCCCCTCCATCTATAATCAATTCTAGTTCAATTATTTTGGCTAAAAATTGAGGGGTTATTAAATCTCTCAGCAATCTCCAGCTACGGTGGACATGAGTTTTTTTTTAAAAACCCTATGTAAAGTAGGAGTATTGTAGCAAAATGACCCCCAGTGATGTTCAAACCTCCAGAAATGTTATTGTAGCAAACGACAAAAAAGAGTCAGAAACGATGACAGATTAAATAATCTTTGGCACTCTAGTTTATTGTGCACGACAGTTCACCAAGCTGACGTGGACAGCAGCAACCAGAGTACTGAATTCCTGATGCAAATGGCTTGTCCGAAATACCTTCCCGCACTGAACCTGGTTACATTACAGAACAAAAGGATTCTAGCAAAATCAGTAAAATTTTTGTGTACATTCACCAATTATTCCTAAAAATGTATTCTTTAAACCATTTATTATAGTAGCAAGATTCATCCAAAAGATTTTACAAACTGTTGCAAAAACTGTGACCGATTAACATTTGTGAAAAAATATTTGCATTGCTAAACACGCACCACACGTAACGTCGAGTTCAGTCAGCTATGAGCCGATGGATATGGGAAACGTGGTTCTTGTCATTAATTCCACTTTGTGTTTGAATACATTAAGTTGCGGAACGGAGGTTAACCCATCAGCAGGTTAGCGATACAGGAAAGCTGTGCGTGAAGAGATTAAAACGATTCAGTGTAAAAGAACATTGTTCATGTGGAAACCAACCTTATGGTGGCCTCCTTGTACCAAGACAACGTCTTAAAGGATCAGTAGTACAGCGACATAGCTGAGACTACACTAATGCATAGTCAACGCTATCGTGCGACGGGAGGTTTCTCCGTAGCATGTGATAGCATTAAGAGAGTGTTAGCATCCTTTAAACTGGCCATATCTTGTTTAATCAGCATATAACTGTAACAAATATGATAGCGTTAACTGATATATATATCTTCAGTAAACAAAGGAATGGAGTCAGTTTCTCAAAAAGGATGCACAACAGTAAAAATATTGGCTTATGCCATAAAATTCCAACAGTGCCAAAAAAAAAGTTACTGGCTTATCAAACAGTGTTTCGACAAAGATATCACCCACATATGGTGCACAGTGCTGAGTCACCCAGCAGCTTAGAGAGAAAAAAAACGCACAATGGCCTATTGTGATAGTAATCAAATCATACATTCATTCCTGACTCACAATAATAATAAAAAAAATCACTATGAACTCGAACAAGACCTCCGATATGGTAAATCCTGAACCGATTATGTATTACTGCAGAAGAAGACAGCGACACGGAAGGATGAGACATGTTCTCCATGCGACAGAAGCCATTCCAGGCCAAGCTAATCCTTCTCGAAACAGTTATATGGAAGCTCACCAAAAATAGGGATGAGTGTGCTTAAAGTGATTAATTGTGCACCCCAAAAAAAAAAATGAAAACACGCACACACCGTCATTTTTTTTTTCTTACAATCAAATATATATAAGCATAAAGTCAGCTCCTAAATGGATTAGTATACAACAGGTGTTTCACCTTATATAGTTACATTTTGAATATTCTCGATTTTAAGAAAAAATTTCTTTTTTTTTTCCGTATTGAAAAGAAGGCTGCATTTACAGTGCATAGCAGTAACAAATAAAGAACATTGTCAAACTCTATGTACACAAAATAAAAATACTCCATAGAACCCATTCTCTGCCAGAGACACGGGCAATATGTCCGCTTGCACATCTCCCGGGCAGGAGAGCAGGGAACATCTGTAAATACTTGACCAGTACAATGCAGTGGTATAAACTACCTGGACACTGATTCAGATAGTTTTACTCAGCTCTCGTTTATTATGTAACACCACATCCACTCATCAGAAAATAAAATATATTTATATATATTTATATATATATATATATATATATAATGCTGAACAAGCTGTGAAATCGACCATTTACAAGGCTTTCGATGCTGACAAACAACATTGTAGACAATTGCATGGGTGTCAGAATCCGAGACTAATGTAGAGTAAAGAGACTTGCATGTGCTGAAAAATGCCATTTTTTTAGGTTTCTTCACAAGATTCCCAATAAAAAAGTTACTAAGGCGTTATCTATATTGCAATGTTTTTTTTTTTTTTTTCCTATGGGTTGACGATGAAAATCAGACAAAGTGAAGATTGCATTGCAGTTGAGCATCAGCAGCTTACAAATCCTCCAATATCCCCCCCCCCCCCCCCCCGATAGCGATCTCTCGACTTTTCCAGAATAATCAGTTTAGAGCCGAGAAGTTATCACAGTTGGCTGGCACTTTCCTCTCCAATGAAAAGCATGTCTCGTCTTTAATTCGAGTGATACAACAGCGACTGTGAAAGTGAGGAATCTTCTGACACCCATGGCTTTCCACACTTGTCTAACAATCCCATTGCCTCTTTAGTCTTCAGCAGCTGTGTTCATGTAAACCATTGAAGAACGGAGAGTGTAAAGTAGGAGAAATTCCTAGGGTTGACTTTCAAGAATCTCTTATTGGAGGACGAGTTGTCCGTGAGGTATTCTCCATCATTCCATTGGGCTTGGTGGTGGTGCATGTTACCTGCGCAGGCTCCTTTGTGCCTCTTTGAGCAAGCTGTCGAAATCCATGGAGTCATATTTGCTTTTGGTGGAAGCAGGATCGAAGTCATCTGAGTTTGAATCTAAAAACCAAAGGAAAAAAAACAAGATAGTTAATAACTAAAGCTATGGAAAATATTTTAGCAATACACATCACCCTAGGAACAGTAGGTCCATCTCCTTAAATAAGACTGTTTACAGAAAACTCCAATTACACCACAGTTTCTCATTATTTCACGGCACTTACTGTATTCCCATGGCATGTTTTCTGTGCGCCCCCCCCCCCCCAATTCAGCACATAAGCACATGATGTGTTATAGATTTGGTACAATTGAATAGATATCTTAACTGTTTTAATCTGTATGCCATAGTTTGGTTGCCTTACTTTAGACTAGTAGTTTTTGATGCACACCCTTAGTAAATTTGTCACCCTGTAGGGCACCACTTAATTACACCCCTTTTTAGGCACTGGGGGGAGATTTATCATTGCAGACTTACAGAAGGAATGGTGTTTGCTGTTCATAGTAAAAAAATATTTAAACATATAAGGGTGTGTTCTTATGTGTAAAAAGAAAATCAGTTTCCAGCTAAAATTGACTTCAATTGGGTATGTTCAAAAAAGCTTGCGGTGTTCAGTTATTATTGTGCTGCTTTTGTCTGTGCTTTTTTGAAACCAGATTTCTTTGGTGGCTTTCCATTGAGAGTATTTTGCTTGTGTTAACATGCACTAATAAATCCGACGCACAGCAATTTTTTTGTTTTATTTCCATCAGATTTGTAATGTAGCAGTTGTGCCCAAATCCTGTGTTGTGTCAAATCCATTTTGACTGAGTGGGTCCACAGGCCCCTCTGTCCAGGCAGCCCTAAGAATCTAGGGCTGCATCCAACTTTTTCAGCCACCAGTAATCAAATGCCACATGCTCGGATTTAGACGAACCGGAGCGTGCTCAAGGTTTGCTCATCTCTAATACCTATACATATGTCATACATTGGGTCACATGGTAAAACATATACAGCATGGTATACATTTTTATTTACAGTATATTGCTCTATTCCATCTAGTAAACTATAATGTATATCACCCAAACAGAGGTCAAGATAACACACTTTTGGCCTGTTGGGTTTTGGAGGTCTATATAATTTTACTGTATATGCTGGGAACTTTCCTATAAAAGTACACAGTGGAAACAATGTGAAATGAGCCTTATGCCTATGGTGAAAGTTTTGTATTTTACTGTGTATTTTATTATAGCACTAAAATAATAATAATTATAATAATAATAATAATAATAATAATAATATTAAGAAGAAGAAGAAGAAGAAGAAGAAGAAATAATTTAAAAATTTTAAATATAGAAACAATAGACTAAATTGTATAATAAACTATAGAAATTCAATATATTCAGTACTGAGCAAATGTTCGCAATGCTGCGTTGCCACATTTATTACCAGTAATTATAATAATTATATTGATTATTAGGAATAATCTTAATTTTTTAGATGTAAAAATATATAAATAAATAAAATATTAAAATAAAATAAAAATTCTCATTTTCTGATACTGGTCTAACATATATAACCACCAAGCTTCTTCTACCTCTAAATTAAAATTCCATTCTAAGAAAATACTACAAGCAAATAAAATACAAGCAAACAAATAATTCTGCATAGTTTTAAATGTGAATCCATCACCTAAAATACTAAATAAATACCAATCCCCTCGCAGCGCCATTCCCTTTATTTTCCCACATCTCCCCCGGGCATGGTTATTTTGTTTGAGTTGATTAAAGCGTACTAACCAAAGTCCTGTTATTCAAACAGCTGTGTTTACTCTGCAGCTCTGTCTAAGCCCCTCTACATTACCGAGGTGTTAAATAAGGTAGACACAGCGCGTCATGCTGCATCTGACTATTTCAATCCACCAACAAGTAAACTGAAAATAAATCTTGTATTGCACGCAAGGCTGAGCTCTCGCTGAAGAGTCTGTATTGTGTGGTTTTATCTGTTGGAAAATTTTTTATAAGGATCTGGTGAGAATTCAGAAGTAGAAGGAATATCTCTAAAATATTTGTGTATGGAACTAACAGAGGAAGAACAATACACATCTTCCAATGCTGAGGTTAGATGGTGACCTCCCTGCTAGGTGCGTGTTGCATGACTTCAATGCACTCCAGTGCAATGTTTCTCTTGCATACTTTGAGTTGACCAGCTTTTGTTTTTTTTTTTTGTTTTTTTTTCTTTTTTTGTTTTTTTAACTTGAAGCCAACGTAAATTGTTGCAGTTAATTTTTATTACAGTGAAAAATATTATCAGGAGATCATCACAGGAAATACAAAAGACTCCAACAACTTCAGCATTTGTTGTCTGCTGCGTTGCCATCAAACATATTGGATAGGATTTTCCAAAACTGTGTAAATTGGCCACTGCTGTCCTCATTTTGGTCAATATTGTTTACCAAAATCAGGAGAGGAACCAAAACAGGGAAAATTACAATTGAAAAAAAAAAAAAAAACAGCATTTTCCTGCCTGCCACCGAGCCTTTCCATCCACAGGAATGTTTGGCACGACCAAACATTCCTGTGTTCTCTATAAAGAGGGGAGTTGTAAGTGGTTTTGCAGTAGTTTATCTCTCTCTGATTAAAGGGCTCGGTCATGTTTTTCCATTGTGGCCGACCTTTAACACAACCGACCATCTGTTTGTTTTTCTAGATGAACACATACATCCTATAACGGCTGCCGAATTCGCCACAATCGGCAGGTTCGCCACCATAAGGTGTATGGGGACCTTTAGAGCACACTACATCATCATTTATGGTGTGTTGAAAAATGAAGGTTTTTATTTTAATTAATAAAAGCAAATCCAGGAATAGACTTGGTGGTGTTTTTGGAATAAATGGTGTTTTTGGAATAATAAATTTGCCCCATTATGAAACTTCATAATGTTTACTCATCAGGGCAATCCCTTTTCATGTGGATAGCACAGAGAATGGTCCCTCTTTGGGGAGTCATATTTATTAACCAGCATGGAGACCCAATACAAAGATTAGGCCCCATTCTAGATAAATCAGTAGGACCATGTATTACATTACTTCCAATTTACTTTAATAAATACCATGTGATAAATCCTCCCCCAGTAATTTCAGCTTTAGTTATATAGAAAAGTCCTGATGAGAGAATTTTATATGGGTTTTATCAAGAAGTTGATCGGAAGAGTAGAGATGAGCATTTGAATAACGTTGGCTGATGCAGTTGGATGCAGCCTTAGGGCGTCCTGGAAAACACGTATACATTCAGGGTTCATTCACACATACCTGCAAGAATGGAGTCCATTGCCTTTTAAAATGTAAGTAATTGTGCTGATGGTATAGTAAAAAAAACATGTCTGCACTGTCCCGATGTGCTCCAGAGCCAGCTTTGGTCCCCCGCTCAGTGGCAGCCCCCAGTGCACTGTCCTGCTGCAGCCAGTGATTGGCTAAGTAGGGCATCACTGAGCAGGGAACCCAAGGGCATTGGGGAGCATGGACAGGTAGGTATGGCGGCTTTATTGTCCTTTTACAATACTGGCAGCATAATTACTTAGGTTTTACAAGGCTTTGGATTCCATTCTCACAAAGGAATGAAAATCTGCTGCAAGAACGGAGTGCCACAGACTTAGTAATCAGTATTGCAGTGGATTTCACCAAGAGAAACTCACAGTTTGAAATCTGCTGTGATACTGTACATGTGAATAGACCCTAGAAACAAATGGCCTAAAGCCTGTAAACCCCTGAAGCAATGACTAAAGTACAAAGATTCCAAGTCCAGGACAGAGCTACACATCATCTTTCAGTTGCCTAGTGCCTAGTACAATGGTAATACTACCACAAGAACTAGGCAACCTCATCATTTATTATGAAAATATGGTTGCGTGCAAACCTTGTATGGACAACCACATGATGCCTTGAAGGCAAAGCCTAAGGTTCAACTTATACAAGCTTCATCGGAAAACATATGTACCATGTTAAAACCTTGTAATGTAAAAACACGTTTTATAACCCATGACCTTTCCCGTCTCCAACATTTCATTTTAGCATTGCCTGCCTGATGCCAGTGGCACTGGCATGTGAATTAATTACTGAGCTATAAAGAATATAGAACATATATTAGCTTCTACCATATGCTGGGACTTTATGCTAGGCAATTCATTTTTCATAACAAATTAACAATAAATGAGGAGGCCAGTAAATCACTGCCAGGCTGCAACTAACTATGTCAAGGTAAATCCTATTGTGTGAAAACGGCACTGTCCAATAGAATGAAACAAATGGAATCTTTACCTAAATCTGCATAGTTGGACTTGCAAAACTGCTTCCTTCCACAAAAGCACAGCTCAAAGTCGGGTTCATTCACTCTGCGCAGGGTATATCCATTCTCAAGAGCAGCAAACGCGTCACAAGTATAGCGATAGGTGATGAAGCCGTAACAGTCTCTGCAATGAGGAAAGCAAATAATGTATGAATGAGTGCAAGAGGTCCATGGGTCCATCCATTTATTCATTACAGAACTGCAAATAACTATGACCTTCCATGATAATAGATGGAAAGTGTTAATATTTTCACTTACTAGAGTCTTCCATGTCTTAAATGTATCATTTTCCACAAGGTACTCTAATGGAGAGAGCTACTGCTCCCAGTAACTATCCAACCAAAGTTCCAATAGGCGCTGATATTTACTGCATGTGTATGACATAACCCACCAAAGTTTGGTCGTACACATTAGATAGCTGTTGAATAAAGCCTTCATTGAGACAGCTATCTTTCCTAACTCCCCCATGCACATTCAGGAGTGCATATCTCAGTGGGGAGAAGGCAATAAGCCACTGCCCAATATTGCTTACCTGAAGAACCAAAGGGTAGAGCAATTGCCTGAATCTTTTCCTATACTATTAGGAAAGGGTTGGTAGGTCACCTATAGACAGGTGGCTGGTCCTGCTGAAACTGGCAGTTTTGGATAATGCTGATCTAATAAGGTCTATAGCCAACCTTAGATTGGGCCCTTACAGATATATGGAGTAGACTGAAGCAAGAAATATTTTGATGGACATTATCTCGTGTGCTTCTAGTTGGTGGAGGGATCTGGGTGAAAAAAAAAAAATATACCAATATCTAGTAAATAAAGCTGAGCTGATGGCACACATAAGCTGACCATACACATTAGACTTGTGTTAGCCAAATAAATTGACTTTGGCAAGACCAGCCAACCATATCTTGATGAACGAAAAGGACTAGGCAAGTATTAAACTGCTCCACTGGCTGGGCCAAGTGCACATGTATATAAAGGGATCTTATGTATATGTCCATCTTTAAACATCTAAAATAGGTTACCTGCATGCATTTCTAAGGAATTTATCTCAAATCTATTGCCTGGCATATATGAAGCTCATGATTCTAGTTGGTCTACTAATAGGGTCTATTTCAACAAAACCCATTTTAGAATATAGTAGCCATATACGTACACCATAAGCTATTTGCTGTGGCCCGGCAAGCTGGATGCAGATATTGTGGCAGCTGGTGGGCTCTAGTGTTTTTGGGGTAACTTTGTCACAGTGGTCAGGAGTGACAATACCCACCCCCAGACATATGGGCACCGCACCTTGGTAGAACGGCAGTGAGGTGTGAGGGTGCAGGTGCAGGTGCGATGGAAGGAAAGGTGAGAAAGTCCAGCACTTAAACAAGGGTTGAATCTTTACTTGTAGAAACTAGTGCAAAATAAACTACTTCAGGTAGACTTTAGGTAGAGGTGAAGAAGTGGAATAAGGCTTGGTGTAGAGTGAGTAGTGTAGGGGCCGTGTAGGGGCCTAATTAGTGCAGTATTTTGCCAGGATTGTTTAGATACCTGATACGTGAAAGAAGAAACCTATATATATATATATATATATATATATATATATATATATATACATATATATATATATATATATATATATATATATATATATATTTAACTTATGTTTCCTTTTGCCTAACCAGCTCGGAGACTGCTAGGTTAGGTAGCATGAGTCCCAGGTCTATAAGTAGAGCTAACACCTGAATGGTTTCTCCAGGTAGTCTAGCATAGTCAGTGGAATACTTCAGCTCTCAGCAACTTTGTTCTACTGGGAAACAGTCTCTATTCCTTTCCATTAACGGGTGACTGTCCTGACGTTAAGAAGGATCCCAGGTGTAGACAAGGGTTTACCCAGCTCACAGTTACCTGACTTCTAAGGGTCTAGCACTGCATACTGTAGTCTAAGTCTCTCTTGAAGAAAATCAGTCTCTGTCCCTGTCAAGGGCTTGGTCCTAAGCCAGGCCTGCTTAGTCACTCCGGCAGGAACTCTTGGCTTGTCTGTCTCCCTCACCATACGCACTGACTAAAGAACCCTGAACAGGAAGCTACCTCCACTTATATAGGGCTGTGTTACAGAAAGAGAGGAGAGTAAAGAGAGTGTGTGGGTAGAGTGTCTGCACCTGTGACTGGTCAAAACAACAAACCTTTACATACTGCAGCTGTGCACAGGGGGTAAAGGGGGACACCTAGTGGCTGGAGTGAAAATCACAGCTCTTGGAGTGGCACATGTCAGAGGAACTTTCACAAAGGTTAGTGAACCACCTGCACTGGGACACTACATAATGACATGTATGCAACCCATATGAATTTGAATTTCTGCCAGCACTGGTCATAAAAAAAAATCTAAAATATGGGTAGAGATAACACTCACCCATCATCCCGCAGATTGACTGTACATTCTTCAATTTCACCAAAAACTTCAAACCGGGCTCGTAGTTCAGCACGACTCATGTTAGTTCTCATCTTACCGATGTAGATAACTCTGTGCTCCTCCTACAAGGAAAATAATATATCTACATGACCATTTATAAACATCTTAATATGGACTTCTACAGATTACACCCGATCAATAGAGGTCTTAGCAGTAGGACACCCTGTGATCAGCTTATTACCTATGAGAGGGACAGTAGCCATTAAATGAACCCTTTTAAAGTATATATTTCGTAGCTGAATGTATCTATTCCCTATTGCTATATTATGACTGTAGTTTAATGGCTAATTATATTATAATTAGGTTCACTTTAGGCAGATGTAAAAATATATATATAAAAAAAAAATCTGAAATATTTGGAACTTTGGAAAGTGGCCTATAATGATCAGCTGTGGACCAAACATTGAAAACTTTCCTTCCGAAATCATTGAATGATTATAAATGTGTCCTCGGCAGCATTTTAGCTCTTCCAGTTATGGCTTTTAAAGGGTTAATTAACACTATGTAGCCCCGAGGACTAAACCTATGGAATGTTTTGATGTATTTGGCATATATTAATATCAAGCGGAATTGGACAGAAACTCCATTCCATATCTCTTTTTTATTAAAATCCACTCAATATAACATTTTTCTTGGCACACTAAAGCTCAGCTTATTATAGAAAGGTTCATGTGTGCATTAGGCAGATGGATTCAATACATATGCATATAGAGTCATTAAATGTGGATCAAAATATACCTTTTTTGGATACTGGGAGCATTGGGCAATAAACTCCCAGGGAACAGGGTTTTCATATTGCTTTCTAAAAGGAACAGTTAACAAATTATATAAATTGCTTTGCTTTGGTGGTGAAAATAGTCTTCATATAGGCATTAAGTAGAGGAAATGACATTATTATACAGTAGATGGGATTATATAACCTCTACTGTACAGGACAACAAAAAGTTGGGCAGAGGTTCCGAACTTAGAGGTGACTTCGATTATCTCAGAGCTCCAGTAGGGGGCGTATTATGTCTTCTAGTATATACCTTAGCTGCTGCAGAACATTTTTGCTATTTAATCTATTTTTGAGCTATAGCAAATGCAATTCTGCCAAATGCAGAAATATCTTCCAAAAAGGACCTTGCAATTTTACTTTAAAGGGAACTCCGGATAAGAAAAACTTGTTTTCTATTAAAAGTGCATTAAAAGTTATATAGATGTGTCTATACAATGTATTACTGTATCTGTACGGTTCTACCACACTGGTAGCTGATCCAGGAATCCAGGAAGTGAAAAAAATGGCCTCTGTGCCAATTCACATTGTCTCCTGCTCCTGCTGCTATACCCCCTTAGGAGACAAATTTTCCATGCCTCTGTCTCACATTGTGTGTTTGCTGATGATGCATACAGGGGGCAGGGTGTGATGTCACAGGAGGCTTGGCTGAGTAACCCAATCCCCTGACTAATTCACCATCTCTAACCAGCCAGAAGCAGCTGCTGCACTAATTTTACTGATTGTAATGGGTGGGGGCTGTGATGATCATGTGAGGGAAAGCATTGCATTTTGGGAAAAGCCAAACCAGGAAGAACAGAAACACAAAACAGAGCAACCCCTCCCCCCCAAAAAAACAAAAAAAACCCAAACAAATGGATTTTTGGTAGTTTCAAAACTGGGATAGACAGGTAAGTAATGCTTCTGCAGAAGTTTCTTTTTTTTAACCTCTACCTGGCGTTCCCCTTTAAAGGGAGTTCCTAGTCATTTTTCTGTATAGTGATTGCATTTTTTATTTTATAGCCGTAGATTACATAGACAGATAGAAAGGGATGAGATAAATAGGGATGAGATGGCAGGATAGATAGATAGATAGATAGATAGATAGATAGATAGATAGATAGAATATAGATAGATAGATAGATAGATAGATAGATAGATAGATAGAATATAGATAGATAGATAGATAGATAGATAGATAGATAGTCAAATAAAAAAGAGGAAGCAAGGCAGACATGAATGTATTCTTGTCCACTTTCTGCATTGATATAAAGTACCTATATACTATAGTATTTATCCAGTATTCAGACTTCTTGTTTATTCCCATGTAGCAGATAATAATACCATACATCAGGCCCATTGATAAAATCCTAGCTATTTGCCCAGGCTGACATGTTGTGACCTCACTGCTGCCTACAGTCGACTGTGTAATGAACAGCAAGATAGTGATTTATCTGTATTGACCCCTGGTGAGTTATGAAGCCATCACTTCAAAGCAACTTGGGGAAATCTATACCATGCATATGCTTTATAGCAATGTCCTTCAGCACCTGCTCAGACACATATGTCACCCTCTCCCTGGCCTTGGAGTACTGTTGAGTATATGTCTTGAAGCATTCTTCAGCCTTGTCAAGAATTACTTCTCTACTGTTGTAATACTAATTTTTACACTAATTGAAAAATTTTACTGGGTCAAAAACGGAGACTAGAGATAAAACAAACTGCAAACAGTAGAGGGATGGATAGGTGATAGATGGCTATGAAAAAGAGAGAGAATTGAAAGAGATAGATAGATATAAGAAAGAAAGAAAGATAGATAGATAGATAGATAGATAGATAGATAGATAGATAGATAGATAGATTTATAGATAGATAGATAGATAGATAGATAGATAGATAGATAGATAGATAGATAGATAGATAGATAGATTTATAGATAGATAGATAGATAGATAGATTTATAGATAGATAGATAGATAGATAGATAGATAGACAGACAGATAGATAATAGATAGATTTATAGATAGATAGAAGATAGATAGATAGATAGATAGATAGATAGATAGATAGATAGATAGATAGATAGATTTATAGATAGATTTATAGATAGATAGACAGACAGATAGATAATAGATAGATTTATAGATAGATAGAAGATAGATAAAAGACAGATATATGATAGATAGATAGATAGATAGATAGATAGATAGATAGATAGATAGATTTATAGATAGATAGATAGATAGATAGATTTATAGATAGATAGATAGATAGATAGATAGATAGACAGACAGATAGATAATAGATAGATTTATAGATAGATAGAAGATAGATAGATAGATAGATAGATAGATAGATAGATAGATAGATTTATAGATAGATTTATAGATAGATAGACAGACAGATAGATAATAGATAGATTTATAGATAGATAGAAGATAGATAAAAGACAGATATATGATAGATAGATAGATAGATAGATAGATAGATAGATAGATAGATGGGCAGATTTTTCCTAATTTTAAAATGTCATGTACCAAGCAGATAGAATATTCACAGTTACTTGCTTACAATTGCTTTTTGCCTTTGCCGTTCCCTCTGTTTTGCTCGCTCTGACTCCCGTTTTTCATATTCCTTGCGATACTCTTCCCTCTTCAGGCACTCGTGTTGGTATTCCTCATAGCTGTCATATCTAGAAATTGACATAGACGATTAATGGATGAAATGAAAAGCATGGCATTATTATTGGAGCAGCCTTATGCAATTGACTTTGTGGAGCTTCCTACCTGGGTCTACGACTGTACGGTGACCGTGATCGTGATCTTTCATACACCGGAGAGTTCTGTTTACAATGATCTGTTTCGTAACAGCAGTAAGACCTTTAAATAAAAAGAGTAGTCAGATATAATTCAGTGTCACAGTGCAAATGAATTTAAAGGGAACCTGTTACCCCCTCTGCCGGGGTGACAGGCTCCCGACCCCCCCGTTAGAGCCCCCTATACTCACCTAATCCCGCCGGGTCCCGCTTCTGGAGATGGTCGGGTCACAGAGATCTCAGCCGCTGCAGCCCGGCGCGCGCGCTGAGAGATGAGTCCAACGCTCATAGAGAATGACGGAGCGCTGGACTCTCCTGTCATTCTCTATGAGTGTTGGACCCATCTGAGGAGCGCGCGCGCCGGGCTTCAGGCGCCGATATCTCCGTGACCCGACCATCTCCAGACGTGGGACCCGGCGGGATCATGTGAGTATAGGGGGCTCTAACGGGGGGTCAGGAGCCTGTCACCCCGTCACCGGGGGTGAGAGGACCTCTTTAAAGGGGTATTCCTGGATTTTATTTCTGATGGTCTGTTTCTGATTTTCAACATCCTCAGCTGACTACAGTACGCAGGCAAGCATTTCTAGCTCTTATCACAAACAGGGCCATGCATCTTGTAGTGGCTGTGCCTGGTACTGCAATTGATTACAGCTCAGTCCTACTCAAGTTAAAGGGGTTATCCAGCGCTACAAAAACATGGCCACTTTCCCCCCACTGTTGTCTCCAGTTTGGGTGGGGTTTTGAAACTCAATTCCATTGAAGTAAATGGAGCTTAACTGCAAACCACACCTTAACTGGAGACAACAGTAGGGGGAAAAGTGGCCATGTTTTTGTAGCGCTGGATAACCCCTTTAAGGGAATGAGCTGCAATACCAGATGCAGCCACTACAAAATGTATGGAGCTGTGCCTGATAAACACTGAAGAGACCATAGCACTCACCAGAGTGATGCAGCCCCTTTCATCAGCTGATCAATGGGGGTGCCAGGAGCCAGAAACCACTGGTCTAATATCCTACCCTAAGTCCTCAAAACCACTATCATTTAAAAAAAACTTTTTGAATTTCCTAGAGGCTGTATTGGTGGGGGTCTGTGTGCTGAAACCCTGCCGATTGCTAAAAAGAAGAGGCAGACAAGCTTATCAGCGCACGCTCTGCTCCTTGATCTCTGCTCTAAACAGATAATATGGGCTGTCTAAGTTATAATGGTCCACTATGAGACTTCCAGTATACTGAATAACAGAAGTTCCAATGGCTTCCACTATAATCGCGTAGACTACTCGGATTTAGCAGTTTATAGCAGAACATGCACTGCTGAGCGCATCTCCCCCTTCATTCTAGTCATCAGTGGGGGTTCTGAGCACCTTTGCCCCTACTGATACAAACTTCTGACAAGTCGATATGTTAGTTTAAATGATAGTCAATTGAAATGAGTTGCAATATTACCCACAACATTAGGCCATGTATGGCAGTATTTTTGGAAGTAAGCAGCAGTCCTGATAACGCAAACGTAGGCCATCTATGTATAACATACATCTAAACGGCACCCATATGATATTACATTTCCCATGTACAGGCTATGTACGAGCCGTCTTACATCACGGAAAGTGGGAACATAGCCTAAAGGTGCTGCCAACAGCAGCCTCCCTCAGTCTGAAAAGCTAGACATGTAGTCATTGGCCGATTGCTGCAGCAGTAACTCCCACGTTAAAGGAAACCCCTTTAAAGAGGCTGTTAAGGGTTTCCTAAAACAGCATCACCCCTGTCTACAGGTTATCTATGGTATTGGTGAGCAATTCCATTCACTTCAATAGAGCTTTCACAAGTCGTGTGTGGTATTGAAGCCCAGCTCCACTCCCTTCAATTTAGCTGAAACATCCCATGGACAAGCACTGTGCTGTGTTGGGGAGAAAGCCACTGTGTTCTTCTAATCACGTATAGCCCCTTTAAGGTATTAAAATCACTTTTCCCAAAATGCCTTAAAATGCCAGTAAAATATATAACTGGTTCTGGAAGTATCACAAGTATGACATACTGCCATAACAAATCAACTGTTCTGGGAAGAAATCCATCAGTACAGATAGTGAGCCGGAAGGTGTCATCCTGCATTTCAATGCAAATATTTAAAAAAATGTTGTGAATTGTGAAAAGTAAAGTAGAGCCGAAACGCAGCAAAAAAATAAATAAATAAAAAAAAAAAATAAGGGGAAAAAACTAAAAAAGCTAATCTGTAGGGCATCATGGAGAAGAGTGCATCATATCCAGCAGAGAATGAGAACTCGCAGCCGGATCAATAGGGATGTGTAATTAATTAATGTATGTTAATTCGGTGTGAGCCCTGCCGAGTGCACTGACCTGCACAATGCATGTTCCAAGGGAATGCGCCTGACGTAGATTCTGCTCCGGTGAACCATTATACAATCTAAGGCTGACTGACCTGATATGCTGAATATTTTATTCCAATACTATCTTTTTTATACATTAGACAAAGTGTGCTGGAAATCAATTGCCGTGATTGATTAAAGTGAGTATATTGTTCCTTTTATCATATGCATTGTACCCCATAAACCGGTGTACATTCCGTATATTCTCCTCGGCACATTCTTTAGATTTCCAAACACTATCTTAGCCATTTATAAAGAGGGAGCTGACACCAGGTTTAAGGGAATGCGTTTCAGACCCGTACTTATCACAAGGGTTAATCATTAAAGCCTAATAAATAATAGTCCCTGTTGCTACTGATTGAGAAAAGCCACAATTATGACGGACACCATCATACATCTTGTGATAAATACCATATAAATGATCTGGATTGCATACTGTTACCTAAAGGCTTTATTCAGCCTATATATAAGCAAGACCCATAACCATAAAATGGACCATGAAAACACAAATTCTAAACTATATGGACATATAGGCTCATGGTAAAAATAAAAAGATTAAAAAATAAAGGCTATGCACACCTCTGAGTCATGATGAAATCTATTAAAAATATCTGTCCTCAGGTCATGTCTGGTATTACAACTTGGCTCTATTCACTTCAATAGAACTGAACTGCAATAGTGCATACAAACTTAGAACAAGAGTGGCGCTGTTTCGGGAAGAAAACAGCTCTGTTTTTCTAATCCTGGAAAACCCATTTAAGCTGGCCATACCGTTATAGTAGTCACAAACACAATGGAGGTGTGCTATGCTGAGGGCATGCTATGTTGTTGCTATTGAATGCCATGCTCATTGCACTGTGGGCTGAGGGTTCTTAAAAGCCTCCAGACCATTGCACTTTTTTCCTGTAAGGGGAGGGGATAATGCAACTGGTACACACCTCTGGCAACAGCTTTTTTTCCCAGGAACAAAAGAATTAGGCATGTTGAATTCAATATACTTGACCATTCTATGAGTCTACCATTAATGAAGAGTTAAGAGGCCCCCATACACATTAAATAGTTGGTCAATCCTGCCAAATTTGGTAGGTTTGGATGACTTTAATATAATCCACATCCAAGTGTCAGGACTGTATATACTCCCTCCATCATACACACAATAAAAACCTGTTCTGAAGACTTAAAAAGATTTTTTTAAGTGTTTTTTAGCAAACCATTTGATCCAACAGAATGTACCATCTTACCACGTTAAGGTGAACCTCAGAGGGATGGTCCCTATACTAGCAATGGCCTTTCTCTGACTACAAGTCTACAAACAGAGCATATAGGATCCAACTAAACCTACAGGAGATGGGCGGACTGCAAGCTAAAAGGAGGTAGCCACAGCCCACACATGTAACAAAAACAAAAAGATAGCCAGCACTCTACTAACACTTGTGCACACTGTGCAGTTTGCACACTGCTGTGGCTAACATACAGACAAAAACAGAAAATGCTGCAACAACCTGCAAGTGGCAGCACAAGTGCCTTGTCAATTTTTTTTTTCCCGGTAACACATTATACTACATTATATTACAAAAGTAAAATAGGGCCTGTTTTTGATGACTAGTGGAAAAAAGTGTCGGCATTACCCACAACAACCAGTCAGATCCCAAGCACATACAGACTACATACATTTCATATTCACAACATTTTTTTTTTTTGTTTTAATAGCATTCTAAGTTGGCATCCCTAAATTCAGCTATCAAAATAAATTCTACCATCGTCCCTTGTTGAACACGAACATGAGAGTTCATAAAATTGCAAGCATAGTTGACACAGTAATCCTCAGTAGGGGGTCAAAAGAAGTTGTTTTTAATGTTGGCCTTTAACATGAATCTTGTTTTTCCCAAGACACTTGACTTTTAGTCTTAGCCCTTGGGCTGGCCATGACAGAAAGATCTAAAAAAAAACTACATATTTTATTCTGTACTTGTTTTCTTTTAGGCAATAAATAATGCGTTACGTGTTTCTGTCAGTTGACTATACTCAAGAGTGTAAAGACCAAAAAACTACAAAGAGCAAAAATCGTATGGTTGCCCTTTGACACAAGCATGCGTTCCAACACAGTACTACATGCTATCTCTTTGATTCATACAGATCAATCGATACGAAGGTTACCATCTTGGTGGCTATACAATATTGGCCAGTTTGGTAAAAATAAGGCTATGTTCACACACTGTTTTTTAGGCATTATTAAAAACGGCTGTAATTTATAATAGTAAATGTGGTAATTTTTTCAACTACTTTTACAGTTCTTTTTATATTACCAATGTATTTTGCCTTATTGTTGAATTTGTTACTTTTCAACAGGTAATTTATAATCAGTATTTCTGTACTGCTAATTGACAGCTTCTGGACAGCTAATTGACTACAATGAGGCATATTATTTCAATTGAAAAACAGCCATATCTTTAACTCAAAATCATGGCCTTATTTTGGTATTTCTTTACTGTGTGTGAACATAGTCAACGTACTATGCAATTGAAACAATAGCCGTTCTTGTCATAAAAAGTGTTGCATTGTAGTCAATGCATTGAAGTCAATGCAATGCAATTGACACAATGTCAAGTATTATCAGCCATTGTGCATTGAGATCCATGCAGTTTTCACTGCAGCAATGGTCGTTGTTTGACACTTATATCAATGGCTGTTTGTTAGTTTTTTTGAGTGCTGAACAATGACCATTGTTCTTGCATTGTGTGAACATAGCCTAAAACTGAAGCTTAGTATTGAATTCAACTAACTAGACAGTAATGAAAACACCATTGGGTGCCACACACATTTCTATACTTCTCCTATATATATAGAGTAAAGGTGAATAACAATGTGTGTTTTCAAGGCTTTCC
This sequence comes from Dendropsophus ebraccatus, assembly GCF_027789765.1. Taxonomy (NCBI): domain Eukaryota; kingdom Metazoa; phylum Chordata; class Amphibia; order Anura; family Hylidae; genus Dendropsophus; species Dendropsophus ebraccatus. The sequence continues at coordinate 48,068,481 of NC_091460.1, forward strand.
AGAAGATATTACCGGGCAAACAAAATTTTACCTACCCTGATGAAGATCTGCTAGATGGAGATCTGGATCTTGAACGTGAGTATGGAGACCGTGAACATGATCTATGTTGAGAAAAAGATCTAGACCTTGATCGAGAACAAATCCTTTGTGAAAATAAGGATGTTGGTGGGGATACAGAATATCTGCTTGGCGAGTTGAAGGATGAACAAGAAGGTGATACATCAAATAATGAATAGGATTGCATTCCATCCCAGGAATAACACAGTTTATCGTTCTCATCCTCGCTGTCATCAAACAAACTATCCATACCCAGTCCAGACGTTAAAAACATAGGTAGTCTAGAGAACTGATCATCGGTGTAACCATTGTTTCTCAGGTTACTGTTTTTCTTTTCTTTTTCATAAACTGCTTGTGTTGGGTCACCAAAGTGCTTATTAAGTTCTGCACGAATTTCCTGGTCTTGCAAGGGTTTGCGATTGCTGATCTGAGAACTTGTCATGGTTCCCTCAAAACTGTCTTTTGGACTTCCCTCTGAAACCTTTAATGAACAGACTTGTGATTTTTTCCCAGGAAGGGAATCCTTACATTCAAGTTGTCTTGAGGCCTGTAAATCTTGTGATAAGCTAATGTGAATTTCTGATTTTGAATTCATAAACTGACAGTAGTCATGGTCTCCAAAAAGCCGTAAACTAGGTCGCTTCACCTTTTTCTCCTCTTGTCCAATGACCACAGAGGTTTTGCTAAGCTGTGCATACAGTTCAGATTGTTCGGGACCCTTTTTTGAGCTAATAACTTGGATACTGGAAGACTCAATGTAACGAGATTTCTTAGCGGGTGGCACACCGGACTTGCAAGAAGACTTCGGCTTTGGAGAAGTCCTGAATGTGTTATCTTGGTTGGCTTTGTGAGGTGGGGTTGTTGGTGGGGTTAGTCCTTAGATTAACAAAGAGAAAAAAAAGAAAAACTTACAAAATGTAGTGTTTCAACCATCTGTAAAAACAGTGAAAATACATTTTAGTCCACCAATATAAAAGAAAATTGTTCAACAAAATAATTTGTTTGATCATTTCACCCAATGTAACAACAAAGCTGTCATGTTGCTAACAAAGATAAGATTTTAGTGTAGGGGAGTGATTACAGCCCGGGAGCCGCGGCTAGTTAAAGGGGTAGTGCGGCGCTAAGAAATTATTCACAAAATAACACACATTACAATGTGAATGGCCCCCTTCCCTGTGTTCCCCGACCCCGACCGTGGACCCAGAAGTGTGATGCACTATACATACCTGATTCGTGTCGACCCCCGTCCGCATTTCTTCTGACAGTGATGTAATCTTCGGGAGGCCGGCCGACCCACTCCTGCCGTCCCTCATGCCGGCCCCAATCTACCGCGTCATAACTGTGCTCAGCCGCGATTGGCTGAGCACAGTTATGCTCACCTAATCGCGGCTGAGCAGCTGATGACGCGGCGGGCGGGTGGCATGAGGGACGGCGGGAGCGGGTCGGCTGGCCTCCCGAAGATTACATCATTGTCAGAAGAAACGCGGACGGGGGTTGACATGAATCAGGTATGTATAGTGCATCACACTTTCGGGTCCACGGGCAGGGGTCGGGGAACACAGGGAAGGGGGCCATTCACATACATAACATACATTACAAAGTTGTATAACTTTGTAATGTGTGTTATTTTGTGAATAATTTCTTAGCGCCGCACTACCCCTTTAAGGGAGAGACTCCGCCCACATGACTACTTAGCGCTGATTTGCATACAGCGCAGGGAGAATAAAACTACATTTTCGCATAGATAAAGGCAAAGCCAAAAAAGCAGTTTACATGGTAGGAAACACTGCAGCATGCTTCATAACATCATGATTGTAAACCGGAACCCTAAATCAGCATGATTGGTTTTCTTTAAAAGGACTCAAAATTACAAGTAATCCCCTATCCACTGGATATAGGAAGACTAACTTATTAGTGAGCGTTCTAGTGGTTGGAAAGTTTTATACAGAATGAATGGATTGGTGGCCAAGCATGAGATGCCTATTTCATTTGGGGAACAACCAACCTCTATTCTCATGATAAGTGGTGGTGCCAACAGTCAGACCCCCCAAATGATAAACACATATCACCTATCCTATTCTAGAGGGTAACTTTTAATCTGGGGATAAGCCCTTTAATTATAAACATTATTTGTACCTAGACAGGATTTAGCTCATTGAAATTAAGAAGGAGATTTATCAAACTGGTGTAAAGTAGAATTGTCTCAGTTGCCCCTAGCAACCAATCAGATCCCACCTTTCATTTTTTAAAGACTCTGTGAGAAATGAAAGGTGGAATCTGATTGGTTGCTAGGGGCAACTGAGACAATTCTACTTTCCACCAGTGTGATAAATCTCCCCCTAAATCTCCTAATGTATGCACTAATATTAACACTCCAACATATACAACCATATGCCATAGAGTAAAATAAGCATGCCCAGGCTGCCATGTTAATAAAATAAATACTGGGCTATGAAGAAGACTGCAGTGTGTAGGAAAACATAGTAGACAATGCTTTTCCATATGGTAGTCTATAGATATGCGCATGAATATACATATTGAATGCGGTATAAATATAGCTTAAGGCTATGTTCACACGCTCTAAAACAGTGGCTGTTGTTTTACTGCCATATCGGCCACAGGAACATTATTTTATTTCTATTTGGTTCATGGGCACCTTTGGGTGTGCCTGCAATCCAATTAGCCATAGACCTCTGTGCATTGTATGGCCATAAACTGTGTACACAGAGGGTTAATTACAGCCTCTGTTCGCCAAACTGCAGCCATTTGCCGTTCACTAAATGGCGTCAATAACGGCCGTAGTGCTCAAAAGTTCTCAAAAACATATCCTTATATGATCCTCTGTTTCAAAGTCATACATATAAAATAGCAGCCCATCACTCATATACCAATACTGCAATGGATAAAACATGACATATCCACAAAAAAAACAAAACAAACAAAAAAAACAAAAACAAAAGAGCTTTGGTATCATTACTTTTTCTTCCTTGTTAGCTACCAGTTGATTATCCAGTCCTGGTTCTGATTAACGCAAGTAATTGGGTAACAAAAAGTCAAGCAACTCCCTACCAATGAAAAGAGTCCTGCGAAAACAAAGCCGAGTATCCAGCAAGGCGGTGAAATGAGTTTAATTTTCCTCAACTTATGTAATTTACTCACTTAAAATGCAAAATGAGAAGTAATAATGTTAAATCATTAGCTATAGGGGATGTAAATTATATGATTTTCTCCATTTACTTTATGTGCATTTCTTTCTAAATAAAAAAACAATTATAATTAGTACTAATAAGTAATTATGTTTACAGACGCACCAGGCTATTGATATTAAAAAGAGCATAATTACATCCTGATGTTTTTAATGAAAAACTTCATTAAAAATGAAATGACAAAGGAGTCGAAAAATAGTCGGGAACTGGGAAGAGTGATGCAGCGGAAAACAACAAGTGTCACTAGATACAATTTACCCTATCCCTTCTGCAATGTCTTTTCAGCATGCTTTCAGTATACAGGGTTCTGGAAAACCTGCACCCTTTAAATTCATTGAAAATTGTAGATCTAGCAGCCTGTTAAATATGAATGTCATAGAGAGGGGTGTATCGGCTGGCACCCCCCTTGTATGAGAATCAACACAACTCTATATGAGCAGATCCCTTTCTGGCAGGTTCATATTGTCCCTGTTGACATGAAACACCTCTTATCTGATTGGTCACCAAGTAATACTACATTCCTCCTGGATCAATTAACTAGAAAAATAAGCTATTTGCTGGGGGTGTCTGGAGAGGGATCCAGGATAGAGATGGGCAAACCTCAAGCACACGCGGGTTTGTGCAAATCCGAACACTCAGCATTACAGCTGGCTAAAGAAGTTGGATTCAGCCCTAAGGCTGCCTGAAAAACATGGGTACAACTAAAGGCTAAGTTCACACAACGTACATTTTTAATAAATAACGGCAGTTGCAACACTGGACGCTATTTATTGAAAATTAAAATAACACTGTGCCCTATGGAATCCCGGCCGGGGTGTACACACTCTGTATACATTCCAGCCGGGATTCCATGCCGCTGCATAGAAAACCGACAGTGCAGACAATGTAAAGTGCGGCTCCGGCCACACTTTACATTGTCTGGTATGATGATTTAAAATGGGGGCACACAAGAATGCGCCCACATTCCAAATCAAAAGACGTTCACAGACAGCGGCCTTTCTGTGACATGGCCATTTAATAGAACGGCCACTGTCATACACTGTGTAAATCCGGCCATAGGCTGTATCCATGTTTTCCAAGACTCTTTAGGGCTGCATCCAACTTTTACGTCCACCAGTATTTAAATGCCGAACGGTCGGACTCGAGCATGCTCAAGTTGGTCTCACCTCTATTGACCATATTTTCCTGACACCACAACACAAATGTGTGACTCAGCCATTAAAAATACATACGCGCGTGCAAGTGCCTTGAGTGGGGAGATGGTGGTAAACCGCTGCCAGGCCCCTTTGGTGGCAGTTTCTCTCCCCTAAGAACAGAAGGAATATGCATGTAAAAATGAAACTCTCCGATCTTTCTTAATATCATCTGTCGGAGTGGAGCTGGAAGGACATGGAGAGTCAACAGACTATTCTGTGTATGGCTTTACCCTGCAAGGGGATTTCCACAAACAGTCCAGTAAAGGGATCACAGTAACGCTTCTCATAGTCAGACACTGTCAGAGACCAGATGCAGAAAGGGAAAGTAACAGAACAATGGGTGAGTGGTCAGAAGCGTCATCCCATGGCGCCATGGTCATCTACGCTGTCCCAATCGGTTTATATTTTATAGGATTTTTCAGAGTATAAACTGTACCCAGGTAAAGCTTACTGGTGCCATAAACATGTTTCTATGGTTTTATACCAGACACTGCCAGCGATTCCCTTTCCCCTCCTGTACAATACAGCCTGGTTGTGTTTCAGTGATTGAGACCTATCGATATTATCTTCAGAAACCAAGCCGGTGTGGGATCGGCTAATGTATCTGCGTCTGGTGTATTAGTTCAGGCATTTTGCATTGATCAGCATGACTTTCAGGCTGCAGCTGTGGTGTCTACAATCATACCAATGTTCCGATAATTCATTACCAGGACACTCGGCTGCTCACCGCATTTACATGCAGAGATGTCGCGCTACTATGGGAACACGTTTTACAAGAAAAATTATTCCTATTATAGCGAAGTGAAACCCTGCTACTCTACTCAGTGGGGTCTTCTCCGCAATGGCCATTTACACAGTATACCAAGTACTGGTCTGCAGAAAGCAGGTCAGATGTTCCAGTAGGTGCATTGCCATAGGCTACAGAGAGCCGTATTGGTCATTTACAATGATTATCACTATGATCTGTTGTCAATAAATGAGCAATCAGCTTCGGGAAAACAATCTAACTGCCCGGGAAAAATCTATCCTGTCTAATCTCTATTCCCCCCATGACAGACTGTGTGTGAAGGTCTAGAACAGGGGTAGGGAACCTTGGCTCTCTAGCTGTTGAAAAACTACAACTCCCATCATGCCTGGACAGCCAAAGCTTTAGCTTTGGCTGTCCAGGCATGATGGGAGTTGTAGTTTTGCAACTGCTGGAGAGCCAAGGTTCCCTACCCCTGTTGTAAGACATACCCCACGTCTATGGACACCTCTACATTTCATTTGCATTGCTTATCAGAATTTCAACACATCAAAAGCACAGAAGACAATCCTGTCATCCTTGTATTTTACAACCACTAATAGGTGTTCCCTGTGACCTGCACCTAGTGCAAAACTACTACTCCCATCATGTCCTAACAGTCTGATAAAAGCACAGGAGGCAATCTGCCACACTGTAATCTGCAAGTCCAAGTGGTGTTCCCCAGCCTGTGGCTCTTTAAATGTTTCAAAACTACAACTCCCATCATGCCCTGACAGCATAAAAACCATCAACAAAAGCACAGGAGGCATTCCTGTAACCCCAGTATTTTCAATGTTTCCCAACCTCTTAATCACTAGCTGCTGTACAACTACAACTTGGGGTGTTTCCCAGTTCTTGGGGTGTTTCCCAGCCTGTGACTCCTTACCTTTAGATGCAACTACAACTCCTATCATGTCCCGACAGCCTGACAATTGTAACCTGTCATCCAAAGCACAGAAGGCAATCCTGTCACCCCTATATTTTTACTCTCCTGATGTTGCACAACTACAATCAGCAAAAGTAAAGGAGGCATTTTGTCTAATGTCGGTGTTCCCCAACCTATAGCTATGCAGCTGTTACAAAACTATGACTCCCTATGCAACCAATAGAACAAAGTATATAGAAACAGCGGTAAGCGCACCATGATAGATTACCTGAAATTCATACTTTATTGGAAATCACAAATACAATAATACGTCAAAAATACATGATTATATCCCCCTAAAAACAAACAAAATCATCCCACATAAATTAAATAGCTGTCAAAGAATAAACAACAACCTACTCCCTAGCCTGTGAAATACAGGAGAGCTCTCTGGTATATTAAAAATACTATTCGAATGTAACTGGTACTGTACATGATAAGGTCTATAACTATAACAACTATAACTCCCATCATTCTCTTGATATATTAACCCATCACCAAAAGCACAGAAGACAATCCTTTCACCCCTGCATTATGCAAGCCCTATGATGACAGTGTTCTCCTGCTGTTGCAAAACTACAACTCCCATCAGTGTCGGACTGGCCCACCAAAGGATCGGAGAATCCTCCGGTGGGCTCCCAGCTTTAGAACCTGCACAAAGACTGACTGACATGCTGTTTCTCATTGGTTCTTCATTGGTGGTCCCCCAGGATCACTTCTTTTGGTGACAATGAGCTGTTGGGAGTAGGGATGCACGATGCACCGAAATATCGATACTACTATCGATATTTCGGGCCAAAAAACGATTCGGTACCAGGATTTCCTGGTATCGATACTTTATATTAAGCTGCCTAATAACGCAGCTTAATATAAAGTATAGAGCAGAGAACACGGCCGGCGGCTAGCTAAGCGCCGGCCATGTTCTCTGTGTGCTGCCCTCTGCCCCCTGGCGTCACTTCCTCCTCCTCCGCCCGCCCCTTCCTCCGCTCACTGCAGTGAGAAGTTATAGCCGGCACACAGCGATCGCTAGTGCCGGCTATATAACTGTGCAGATGCCGCTGTCACAACTGACAGCGGCCTCTGACCCATCCTGAGCCTCTCCAGAAGCAGTGGGGGTCGGCTACTGTGTGTAACAGACCCCCGCTGCTAATCACCCGCAGCCCGTCACACCGCAGCCTCCTGTCCCCCCTGTCATGCAGCCGTCCATCTGCGGCGCTGTTCCTATGCATATTCCTGTGTGCACACTCTCGGTGGCTGCTCTTCCTGACCGGCCTGAGTGTGCACACATGAATATGCACGGAGGAACGGAGACCTGACAGCTGGGAGCTTCCCGGAGCTGAGGGGAGGGGGATTTGTAAAGGGAGTTTAAGGTGGAACAGCCAGCCTGAATCTTGGCCAGCAGCAAAGGTTAATCTTCCTGGTGCCCGAGGTTCAGGCTGTCTGTTCCACCTTAAACTCCCTTTACAAATCCCCCCTCCCCTCTGCTTTGACAAGCCTCATGCTTTGAGTGGTACCGCAGTGAGTGAGAGCAGGGGATGTGTGCAGACATTGCAAACATCCCTGCCCTCTGGTGTGCCCCCCCCCCCCCCACATCCCTGCCCTCTGGTGTGCCCCCCCCCACATCCCTGCCCTCTGGTGTGCCCCCCCCCCACATCCCTGCCCTCTAGTGTGCCCCCCCCCACATCCATGCCCTCTAGTGTGCCCCCCCCCACATCCCTGCCCTCTAGTGTGCCCCCCCCCACATCCATGCCCTCTAGTGTGCCCCCCCCCCACATCCCTGCCCTCTAGTGTTCCCCCCCCCCCACATCCCTGCCCTCTAGTGTGCCCCCCCCACATCGCTGCCCTCTAGTGTGCCCCCCCCACATCCCTGCCCTCTAGTGTGCCCCCCCCCACATCCCTGCCCTCTAGTGTGCCCCCCCCCACATCCCTGCCCTCTAGTGTGCCCCCCCCCACATCCCTGCCCTCTAGTGTGCCCCCCCCACATCCCTGCCCTCTAGTGTGCCCCCCCCCCACATCCCTGCCCTCTAGTGTGCCCCCCCCCACATCCCTGCCCTCTAGTGTGCCCCCCCCACATCCCTGCCCTCTAGTGTGCCCCCCCCACATCCCTGCCCTCTAGTGTGCCCCCCCCACATCCCTGCCCTCTAGTGTTCCCCCCCCACATCCCTGCCCTCTAGTGTGCCCCCCCCCCCATCCCTGCCCTCTAGTGTGCCCCCCCCCCACATCCCTGCCCTCTAGTGTGCCCCCCCCCCCACATCCCTGCCCTCTAGTGTGCCCCCCCCCCACATCCCTGCCCTCTAGTGTGCCCCCCCCACATCCCTGCCCTCTAGTGTGCCCCCCCCCACATCCCTGCCCTCTAGTGTGCGCCCCTCCCCCACATCCCTGCCCTCTAGTGTGCCCCCCCCCCCACATCCCTGCCCTCTAGTGTGCCCCCCCCCCCCCACATCCCTGCCCTCTAGTGTGCCCCTAACATTCCTGCCCTTAAACCCCTGCCCTCTGGTGTGCCCCCCCCCCACACACATCCCTGCCCTCTGGTGTGCCCCCCCCACCCCCCCATCCCTGCCCTCTAGTGTGCCCCTAACATTCCTGCCCTTAAACCCCTGCCCTCTGACAGGAACTGACCTGCCAGGCAGAGTAACCCTCTCTTGTCTGTCCAGACCTGGCAGCCTTCACCAGCTCTCTGCAGTGTGGGGGTTGTAGTCTGTACCCAGTGGCGGATTAAATGTACCCTGGGCCCTGGACTGTTCACCCAACCTGGATCCCCCCCCCGTCAATCCGCCCACTACTGCCCCCCCCCATGCTGTCCCCAATAAACAAAATGTTTGGTCCCTTGCTGCACAGAGGATGTCAGGAGAGGAGGGGGCTGATCTTATAGGGGAGGTCACAGCAGCACAGAGGATGTCAGGAGAGGAGGGGGCTGATCTTATAGGGGAGGTCACAGCGTCACAGCAGCACAGAGAATGTCAGGAGAGGAGGGGGCTGATCTTATAGGGAGGTCACAGCGTCACAGCAGCACAGAGAATGTCAGGAGAGGAGGGGGCTGATCTTATAGGGAGGTCACAGCAGCACAGAGGATGTCAAGAGAGGAGGGGGCTGATCTTATAGGAGAGATCACAGCAGCACAAAGGATGTCAGGAGATGAGGGGGCTGATACTATAGGGGAGGACACAGCAGCACAGAGGATGTCAGGAGAGGAGGGGGCTGATACTATAGGGGAGGTCCCAGCAGCACAGAGGATGTCAGGAGAGGAGGGGGCTGATACTATAGGAGAGGTCACAGCAGCACAAAGGATGTCAGGAGAGAAGGGGGCTGATCTTATAGGGGAGGTCACAGCAGCACAGAGGATGTCAGGAGAGGAGTGTGCTGATCGATAGGGGAGGTCACAGCAGCACAGAGGATGTCAGGAGAGGAGTGTGCTGATCGAAGGAGGAGGTCACAGCAGCACAGAGGATGTCAGGAGAGGAGGGGTCTGATCTTATAGGGGAGGTCACAGCGTCCCAGCAGCACAGAGGATGTCAGGAGAGGAGGGTGGTGATCTATAGGGGAGGTCACAGCAGCACAGAGGATGTCAGGAGAGGAGGGGGCTGATACTATAGGGGAGGACACAGCAGCACAGAGGATGTCAGGAGAGGAAGGAGTGTGCTGATCTTATGAGAGGTCACAGCAGCACAGAGGATGTCAGGAGAGGAGTGTGCTGATCTATGGGGAGGTCACAGCAGCACAGAGGATGTCAGGAGAGGAGTGTGCTGATCTATGGGGAGGTCACAGCAGCACAGAGGATGTCAGGAGAGGAATGTTCTGATCTATGGGGAGGTCACAGCAGCACAGAGGATGTCAGGAGAGGAGGGTGCTGATCTTATAAGGGGGGGGGGGTTGTATTTTTTTTCGAGGTATCGAACTGGTATTGAGTATCGAACTAAAAAATCAAGTATTGGTATCGAACTCAAAATTCTGGTATCGTGACATCACTAGTTGGGAGTTGTAGCTACAGTTAAGGGAACACCACCTTATGCGATCTTTCTGTTCATCTAAACCGTTTTAGTGAGAAACTTTTACCCAAGCAGCAGTTCTGTACAAATATGAGACTATTCTCACTTCAGTACAAGAGCCTAAATCTCAAGAGGTCAAAACCTGAGCCTCCATTATTTTGAGGGTGTCTGCTTCCCCCCCCCCCCCCCAAAAAAAAAAAAAAATGTCTGTGTTCCATCTGCCGGCGCTGAGCGCTGCTAGATTTATGAAAAGCCAGGTGACTGTTACAGGCGGCGAGCTGACAAAAGACTGTACAGAACACTGTTATCACACTTGCACAAACTATAGGCAGTGAAGCTCCTCTCAGAATGAAATTCTGACTATGGTTTTTATCGCTGTCTATTTTCTTTTGTCAAAGGAGCCTGCTGCGCACAGCAACAAATAGCTGCCATTACCCAGAATGTAATGGGTGTCAGACAAATCACATAACACAAACAATCAACACTATGTAGGCCATATTTCAGCGGAGCACAACCTTAGCAGTATTTATGATTACTGCATTGAAATGTGTTCTATAATAAACAAGTGCCTCTAGATCACTCACACTTACAGAATATTTCGCACTCGGATCTCTTGCCGGTTATGGGCGCTTTGCTGTAGCTGCAAAATGCCCAGGATTGCTGGGGAACAATTAGATGTTAGTGCAAACTGCGGCTTCTATCTAGACAGACTAATATTCAGTAGATGTTTAAACTGATGATAACCGGATGCTTCTCATAGGATGATTACTTGCTGTAAAGGGAATGTCATTTGTAGCAGCCGTTAAAGGGATTTCCCCATTGGGGCGGCTGCCCTATAGGACATCATAAAGGTGGTACACATGCTTGAGACCCCCCTCTCTGAGCCAGGGCAGAGTTACTACATACAGGCTCCTTCTCTGCAGCACTCTCAACATGACAATGTATTACATGCTATGACCTACGCTCAAGACCTATCATTCAGCATTCGAATAAGTTGGATGCAGCCCTAGGTAGTCCAAGACAACATAGATACAGCACTCATCTCCTATGGCTACCTATTTATTTGAATGTGCACTGTGTAATACCAGATTTCTCCAGTAGTGGCCACTGCAGCATTTTAAAACAGTGGTGTCAAACCTCCAGCCCTTCCAGCTGCTGTAATTCCCATCATGAAGGGAGAGCCAAAGCTTTAGCTGTATTTTAGACATTTATAAATAAATAGTCATAAAAATAAGTAAATATATAAATAGCAAAGATAATAAACATAGTAAAGCCCCATTCACTAAGAAACATAGAAGATTGTTGGCAATAAAAGACCACCTGGTCCATCTAGTCTGTGCTATTAGTATTTCCCTTCTTATTATCTTAGGATAGATACATTATATGTTTATCCCAGGCAGGTTTACATTCAGTTATTGTAGATTTACAAACCACATCTGCTGGAAGATTGTTCCAGGCATCTACTACTCTATTAGTAAAGAAATATTTTCTCACACTGCTTCTAATCTTTCCCCCAATTAACCTCTCACTGTGTCGTCTTGGATTACCCTATTGTATTGAGCTGATCTGCAGCAACAGGGTGAAAATCTGCATGAGAAATTCGAGAGAATGTCCTAAGATTTGTAATGTGGAATAGTAATGTATTTTCCTCCTTTCTGCATGAGGTCTAAAACTCCTTTCCATGTGCTGCTTCAAGGCACAGGCGAGACACCCTTACTTGAAAACATTATCCAGCGCTACAAAAAAATGGCCACTTTTCCCCCTCTCTTGTCTCCAGTTCAGGTGTGGTTTGCAATTAAGCTCCATTTACTTCAATGGAGCTGCATTTTAAACCCCACCCAATCTGGAGACAAGAGAGGGGGAAAAGTGGCCATGTTTTTGTAGCGCTGGATAACCCCTTTAAGGGGTTTAAAGCACAGCTACTTTTTTGCAAAAACAGCACCACCCCCAGTCCCCAGGTTTGGTGTGGTATTGCAGTTCAACTTCACTTACTTCAATGATAAATATAATAAATTCATATATATTTATATTATTATCTCCTGCACACACTCATTCATAAAACTGAACTAAAAAATGATGATTTTATCTCTAAAAGGCAAAGGACTAGCACTCTAGTAGTTTTCTAGTACTCTAGTAATTTTACAATAAGAAACATTAGAAAGACGAATGGAATGATTGAGGTGATGCAGCACCACGTAAACCAGCATATACCACAGACCAGCACAAGCAATGAAGCATACTCCGACTTTACACTAATCCAAACACGAACTGACTTGGAGTAGGAATCCAGTTCAAGCCATGAACCAGCATAAGGATGAACCGGTATAAACTCTGAACCAGCATAAACCATAAATTAACATAAGCTACAGACTGCAAGTTGTATTCCCCAGATGACTCACAAACCTTGCCACATTGGCAGCTACGAGGCAAAATCATTTAATACAAAGACTGTCAGAGACTAGCACGGCTGCATCTGCCTGAGGCAAATAAAACAGGCTCAGGTCTCCGGTGACACAAAGACGACAAAGTAATGGGCAAACACAGCCAGCGACAGCCATTTTTATCTTTAAAGATGTACATTTTACAATTTGTAAACAACAATATCCGCAGAGACGACAAGAGAAATAGAAGGGAACGCTCGAGTCTTTCTTAGAAACAAACACTCGGATATCGAGAAGGAAAAAGGCACAGTTTTTAATCCTCCGCATCTCGAAATGGATGTTCTGAGCCGGAAAATGTAGGAAACAAGTTGTCTGTACCAGGTGCAAGCAAAGCTAGGCATATTTTGTCTAGGATTTTTTTTATTACAGCCCCCAGTGGGATACTCTCAAGCTGCTGTTACACTATATGTACACAATCAATTCTGAGGATGCAATACAAATGACGCAGCGTAAACACTAAAAAAAAACTAAAATTATAAGGAACGTTCACGTTTCCCTAGGTAACACTCGTTAGAAAATGTCACATGCGGTAATATGAATATTATGGATTATAAGGAAGGCATCTACTATCGTTACCCATGTATTAAACGTGTTTATGAGTTTCTAAACTTTTATAAACTCCAAAAATAGCAAGCAAATCCTGGTGGTCTTGTATCTGGTTCTCTGTGACCTAATGGTATATGGTGAGACATGGGGGGAGATTTATCAAACTGGTGTAAAGTAGAATTGGTGCGGTTGCCCCTAGCAACCAATCAGATTCCACTTTTCGATCCTCACAGATTCTTTGAAAAATGAAAGATGGAATCTGATTGGTTGCTAGGGGCAACAAAGACAATTCTACTTTACACCAGTTTGATAAATGTTCCCCATGGTGCTACAGTGATATAAAGATGTATTCCCATCATCTAAAGTGATGGTTGGGGGTCCTACTAATGTGAGGATGAAGGGGCCACAGCACTGGTGTGTTTCCCCCTATGCAGCTGTTCCTGGCTATGCAAGAAATTGCCATGTGGACCACGACAAGTCAATAGGACCTGCTCCAAAATGGTTCCCGATGTTCCATTGTGCAACAAAAAAATCAGAAACGACTGTAAATTCACTTTCACATGCTATGTATATGCCATCACACTGTGAGATGGGAGACCTCTTAGGGTATGTTCACACTGCCAAACTGCTGCTGATTTTCTATTGAGGATTATGAGAATTTGCAAGGAATGATGACATACTGTACCCTTAATGAAAGGAATGGAATATCACTAGGGAAGTCTGCAAAAAAAAAAAAAAAAAAACAACTAAAAAGTATTGTGGCTCCTTCATATCCACTCCATGTCATCCACTGTGGTGAATAGGACTGTGTTGCAGTAATGTGAACAATGTGAACAGGGCCAATGCAATAAGGAACTTTTGCCCCTTCTGTTTATGGGATCAATGGTAATCCCAAACTTTGGGCTCTCCAACAACCATTGAGTAATACAATAGGGCCTTGCTGCCCAAGGGGACACAGCATATTATTCAGATTTTTGTGGGTCCGACTGCCGTTCCCCCCAACAATCCCATCATCAGGGAGGCCTAGTTCATTGGATAAGACAGAGATGTGTGCTCACTTGGCTATGTCCTTGCACTGTAAACAAGCTGTTTCGATCATAGAAATTCTGCTACTTTCTTAAGCTACATGAAGCTATCGTCTGTCGTTGGCTCTGTGGTGGGTGTAATGTGAGAGTGGCTCCAATGTCACCAGGGGAAGTGATAACTGACAGCTTCTGTCAAGGTGGCAATGATGGTTCTTAACACTGTGACATTGAGATGCTCTGTTAAAGCGGTATTCCCTTCGCTAGGGTATGCTATCACTTTATAACCAGTGGGGATGCAACTTCTGGGACTGATCTAAAAAATGGGGTGACCATAGCACCTTTTCTTGCACAGTGTCGCCCCTTGCTACTCGGCTGTGTGGGGAACTACAGCTGGATTTATTTACTTGGATAGTCCTGTACTGTAGTTCCCCTTAATAGCAGAAGGTTGTCTCTATAATGGGAAGATTAAATCAGCACTGAATTAGTGCTGCAGCCCCTCTACTCTCACAACTGAGGGGGTCCTAGAGGTAGGGACGGCTCCAGGTTTTTGCAGGCCCTTGGACGACAGAGCCTTAGCGGGCCCCTTAGCCATCCACTATGCACCCATCATCCATCCATCAACTATGCACAATCACTTGAGAAACCACTAACATACACAAACACATATTACTGACTGATACACACTTACTGACTGACACACACATTACTGACTGACTGACACACACAGCATTTACAGGTCAATCTTCTCCCTCTTCCTCTCTGCCAGGCCAATCTCTACACTGACAGTAAAGGAAAGTCCCGGCACTCACCAAGTCCTTTGTACCTGTATGATGTGAATACTACAATAATAGTACACTTAAGAACTTGGTGAAAGCCGGGACTTTCCTTTACCGTCTACTGGAACTATTGCCTACCACGAGCACCATCACTACAGCAGAGTGCCGTCTTACTCCTATACTAATCTCCACACTGAGGCATTGGGGACCTGCCGGTCATGTGATCAGGTCCTTCCTTCCTCTCTCTCTGTGCAGGAAGCTCACAGGTCCTGCTCCTTTTCCTGGGTCTTCTGATGTTCAGTGCTCCACAATGAGCAGGCTGAACATCAGAACACTGGGCCCCTCTCCCTCTATGAGCCCCTATAGGCGCTAGGGCCTGGCACTTGCCCGGGTAAGCCGTGTGCCGATGCTGGCCCTGCCTAGAGGTCAGGCCTCAAGTGATGGTAAAGTACTGGCATATCCTAGCATATGAGATGGCATACCTCTTTAAGAAAACTGCAACAGATTGAGTTTAAGCAAATACAGTAAGATCAGCCTATGGACTGGCCCCCCACTATCTTGGTATAGGTTACCATTTAATGTCACTCAATGATTCAGGGTTGCATATTATGTCGCATTATCTAACACTGCATGGGAAATGGGTGGAAATGCAATGAAAATAAAAACACAAAGGAGATCTGTTTATTTGGCTTCTTATCTAATCTGTAAGATAACATATCAGCTACATGTTTAATCGCATAGGTGATAGCTGCTGAAAGATGGGAAAACCTCATGAAAGGAGGGAATTAATATCTCTCCCTGACACTCACACAGTCTTGTGTTCATTACGGCCTGATGCACAGTACTTGGTGTGTACAAACAATAACTATATCTTACCCGCTGTGCATAAACTCTGCTGCAATGGTGTCATTTAGCATAAGGTTTTATATAAGAAGCGATAATTTCATGATACTAGATTCTGCTTAGAACAGCATATAACACAAACAGCAGGTTAGTACCAAAACAAACAAAGACCTTATGCTTCCTTGGGCTTAGTACTGTAGAATTTATAAGTAATTGGTAATAGTGCACTTTCACCACCACTTTTTAAGAGAGGTGAGAACACCCTCTTTTACGTAAAGGGGTACTCCAGAGGGGAAAAAAAACATAGTTAACATGAAATAAACTGGTGTCAGAAAATTACAGATTTGTAAATCTAATACTTTCCAATGCTTATCAGCTGCTGTATATCCTGCAGGAAATGTTTTATTCTTTCCAGGCTGACACAGTGCTCTCTGCTGCCACTTCTGTCCGAGTCAGGAACTGTCCAGAGAAGCTGAAAATTCCTATAGGAAACCTCTCCTGCTCTGGACAGTTCCTGTCTTAGGGTGGGTTCACACTGAGGAATTCTCACGGATTTTCAGGCGGATTCCACGGCAAAATGCGGGCGGAATCTACGCGGAATTCCGCCCGTAAAGAATGAACATTGCGAATGCACATTGGCTTTAATGGGCTTTCCGCTCATTTGTTCACATAGTGGAATTTCCGCGCTAAAATTTTTGGGGCGGATTCCACTTGAGGAATCCTATTGAATCAATGGGGCTTTTATTCTGCTTGAAATTCTGCTTGAATTCCGCTTGAATTCCACTCACATTCTGCTCAAATTCCGCTCAAATTTTGCTCCTATTCTGCCAGAGCTGAATAGGCGAGGAATTTCAAGCAAAAAACTTTCTGCTTCAATTCCTCGAGAATTCCTCAGTGTGAACCCACCCTTAGGGCCAGTTCACACTGAGCAAGATTGTCGGAATTCCGCGACGGACCTTTCCGCCGCGGAATCCCGCCGTGCTCAGTTTGCTGCTGTAAGTGATTGGAAGAGCGTGCGCTCGTCCGCTCCCTCTCCTCTCCGCTCAAAGAACGAACATGTTAGTTCTTCGAGCGGAGAGCGGCGGCAGTGGACGAGTGCACGCCCTCTCCATTCACTTACAGCAGCACACTGAGCACGGCGGGATTGATTTCCGCCGCAGAATTCCGACGATCTTGCTCAGTGTGAACTCAGCTCTGGCAGAATAGGAGCAGAATTTGAGGGGAATTTGGGCGGAATTCAAGCAGAATTTCAAGAATTTCAAGCAGAATATGCAAAATGGCCAGTTTCCGCCCGGTACGCCAGATGGGCGGGGAGGGGTGCGGAGGGGGCGGAACGGGGGGCACGGACTCAGATTCCGCTCAATTCTGTCTGTTCTCTCTGCAGGAGCCTGTTACACTTGTTTAACTAAACTATCAGCCACCATTGCCTCTCCGCGTAGTGACAGACTGGAAGGGACCTGTCTGCATTGAACTCTAGGGAAATCTAAAAATCTGGTGCAGGCAGGGGGTGGGGGTAACATAATTAAGAAGTGATACTTACCTGCCCCTGTGCCCTCGCGGCGCAGCATTAGCGTCAGGGGGCGGAACGATTCCGATTCCGCTCAATTCATTAATTTGTTCGCAAAAAAATAGTCAGGAAACCTACTCCAGCTCTGAGCGCGCAAATTCGCTCGCACGGTATTCATGTTGAGGCAGTGCGCCTCTACATAAATCTCCGCACTGTATGAGCTGCAGAGAAAACGACGGACTTAATAAATGTCCCCCTATGTGTATGCACTCCGGCCAGGATTCCCTCTAGCTGCAGCATAATGTAAGTTAAGTATTAATACTTAACTTACGTTGTGTGAACATGGCCTAAGGTTGCTTAATGTTTTTTTATGGACTCTTCAACAGCTGATATATTGTCTGTTGTATATCAGCCAGTGAATGTATTCTGAAGACTCAATGGGAATATGAACACATGGCTGATTCTCAGTAACAAGCTATGCCTTTATCTTCTGATCTTCATTAACATGGAGAACGTCCACACGTCTTTCATTGTATCACATGAATAACTTAGGGTGGAGCGACTCCCCGACAAGGTCACTTGGCTGTATATGCACCATTAACAAGGGCCGTGTTTTCTGCCGGATGGTTATGGCCTGTCCTCGAGCCCGTCCCTTATTACACTTTATTAGAACACTGTGTTAGTACAACACCATGAGCACAGTGTGACAATGAAGCTATATAGCATAATACGCAGCGCACGAGAAGCCGAGAACGCCAGAAAGAATTCACTTACATGAAAGGCACGTTTAATGTTTTTTTTGTCTCATAATTGAAATGACATTTTACGGCTTATCAAATCTATGCACACATAGCTTACTATAACTAGCGCTAGGACAAATGTTCCAGGCTGATGTAAACATTTTCCTCGATAAAGCCATAAAAAAAAAAGACTTTATGAAGCTCTTGTAATCTGTTGGCAAAGAGCTAAGATTTAGGGCTATCAGCGCAGCAATACAATGGCATTACAGCCATTTGTTAGCCGTATCAGCATATTCACGTTTAAATTGCATATATCACATAAAAAAAGATATATATAAGCCGGTTGTCACTGACAGATTTGCCAACAAGGCATCTGGTCCATAGACTTGTAGAAACAAAGCAAGAAAAAAGTCATAATAAAGAAAAAAAAATGGGGTACCTGTACCGGTGGCTGCAAATGAACAAAGAGACCCCGGGGCCGTCAGAGACAATGGATGAACAGGGTATCATGTAACCAACACATCTCCATGGCAGCCCTATCGCTTCATCCTAACAAGGCTTGGTTTGTAATGCAGGGAGAAAACTAAAGAGTGCTGTTTACTGGTGATGTGCACTACATGTCCCAGCATGTTCTGTATTGGGAATATGTAAGGATAGGCAGTGTACATATTCAATTATTCTGCACATCACTGGACATGGGTGGTGCCTAAAGCACTGCAATAACATAGCTGATTTCTTGCACAAACACTGCCCCACTTGTCCTCAGGTTGTGTGCGGTATTACAATTCAGCTTCAATGATACTGAGCTGCAATAACTTACACAACCTGAGGACAAGTGTGGCACTGTGTCAGGTGGAAAGCAGCTACAGTTTTCTTATCTCGGATACATTGGGTTTCTATGATAGTGACTGGTATTTAACCAGACAAAAGGTGCAGCATAACATACTATTTACTGCTTAGGCACCACCCATGTCCAGTATCCATAGGCTGTATCCATGCCTTCCCAGACTTCCCAAGGTTGCATCCAACTTCTTCAGCCACCGGTATTCAAATGCTGAACGATCAGACTTGAGCATGTTCGAGCCGCGCTCATCTCTAGTCAAAAGTTTTGATCGGTCAGGGTCTCAGAGCTGATACCCCCAACATCTCCAGATTTGGCCAGGAGAAGTGTGTGACTGTGTGCTTCACTTCTCAGCTTGCCCTTAAAGGGATTGTTCACTCAAAAATGTTTTCTTTCAAATCAACTGGTGCCAGAGATTTCTAATTTATTTCTATTAAAAATCTCAAGTCATCCAGTACTTATCAGCTGCTTTATGTCCTGCAGGAAGTGGTGTATCCTCTTTAGTCTGACGCAGTGCTCTCTGCTGCCACCTCTTTCCATGTCAGGAACTGTGCAGAGCAGTAGCAAATGCCCATAGAAAACCTCTCCTGCTCTCCAGACTGGAAAGAATACCCCTTCCTGCAGAACATACAGCAGCTGATAAGTATTGGAAGACTTGAGTTTTTTTTTTTTTTTTTAAATAGAAGTTATTTACAACTCTCTGGCACTTTCTGGCACCAGTTGATTTAAAAGAAAAAAAAATTGTTGAACAACCCCTTTAATTTGACCCAATTCAGCAAACAGGCTCCATGTCTATCAGATCTTCCCTATATGAACAATATAGAGTAGAGGATCTTATTATGCAGACTGCAAGAAGAGTAGAAGACACAGCATTCAGCATTAACAACTTACAGGAGAGCCGTCCACCCTGACATTATCAGCGTGACTACTAGATTCTAGAAAGGCAAGTCTTCCACGCCTTAGGCTTCCCTTCTCTGATCGGCCTCACGCTACTTAAAACATAAATATATTTCACCTGAAGATGAAATATGTCTGTTCTCCTTGCAGGAGCCTGTTACACTTGTTTAACTAAACTATCAGCCACCATTGCCTCTCCGCGTAGTGACAGACTGGAAGGGACCTGTCTGCATTGAAAGAATGTAACAATGTAATTAACAGACAAAATGACAAGCTTATATGAGAGAATATGGAAACTGTCTCCTCCAACTAGTCTGTGATAAATCTTTTTTGGCAACAATAACAAAAAAAAAAATAAAAAAAAAAAAAGGAAAAATCCTGTCTGAAGATAAGCTTCTTCATAAAGCCTAGTCGGCTGTAGTCAGGGCTCATGCTGCACACTCTATGTCACTGCTAATGTGCACAAAGAGGAGATAAACACATAGAGACGAAGAAGTAATACGTCCGCAATTAAAATGGGAATATACTGAAAACAAGTGATGAGCTGATGTATCTGCAGTAGCAAAATGCTGCCTACAATGGATACAATTGTAACAAACTAAAAAAGGTTTATATGTGTTTTAGCCACTGGACTTTACCCACCAATGGTTAACACATACCCAGTGATGTAGCAACATCCCATAAGGGCCGGCAGGTTGAGATTCTGACTAAAAGGATGGGGTAGAAACAACTTGTGGTTGGGTCCCAAAGCATCAGCTGTGGCTATTTTAGATATATACTCTTGAATGCCATCCATTCATTGAAATGGTATTAGTTACATCTTGTTGCTTTCATAGCACAACTATATGTTGCAACGCTGTACAGAGATTGCCCCTTCATATCATTCCCTGTCCTCAATGGGGGTCACAGTCAATATGTCAAATACATACACCAAGGGCAATTTCATGCAAAACCACTCCAGGGAAATCTAAAAATCTGATGCAGGCAAGGGGCGGGGGTAACATAATAAAGAAGTGATACTTACCTGTCCCTGTGTCCTCGCGGCGCAGCATCAGCGTCATTTCTCAGCTGGGACATGATTTTGCAGAAGCTTAAGCTCCAGGAGGCCAGCAGTGGTCTGGGAGCGAGTGATGCTGCACTTCTCAAATTAACTTAAAGGAAAACTCCAGGGAAATCGAAAAATCTGGTGCAGGTTAGGGGTGGGGAGAACATAATAAAGAAGTGATACTTACCTGTCCCTATGCCCCTGCAGCACAGCGTCATTTCTTAACCTGGATGTGATATTGCAGAGCTTCAGGAGGATGATGGTGATCAGGGATCTGGTGATGCTGCTCTGCGGGGGCACGGGATGGGTAAGTATACATCCTTATGTTCCTCCCACTGCCTGCCTGCACCAGATTTTTCGATATGGCAGGAGGTTCCCCTTCAATAAAACTACATTAAGCCAACAGGAACAATAGGAGAACATACAAAGTCAATGCAGATGTGTGTCCTTAGTGGGATAACGGTAACGGTACTAATTCCTGACCCGCCAAGCTCCACTAGGAACAAGTTTAGAAATGGAGTCAAAACTACAGTCAAATTTCAATGTACATTCATCCTACAACACAAGTTCAACAATTCTCCTGAATATTCCCCTAAAAAGCTTCACCAAATGTATTCCCAAGAAATATTAGTAATATTTATGTACTTACCTGCAGTTCCAGAGAGCTCCACACTTAAAGTTCGTTCAATAGTCTTGCTCTCAAATGGGGAACCCTTGGGGTCACTGGAAGACAGCGCATATTTATAAAAACAAGCTGAAATGGAGCTATTGTAGCCAAGACGAGAAGACACCCATCCCTTGCCAACAAAGCTTGCCATTGCTCAATACTTACTTTGGTGACTCGGGTGTCAGAGGAAGTGACAGACTTGTTGTCTTGGCTGGAAATAAAAGGAAGAAAAAAATTATGTTGAAACAATGATGTAGATCTGTTTAATGGGTTATTGCTAACATATTGTATCTATGCCATTAAATAGTTTTCTCTTCAAAAGTAGTTTTTTGACTTTTGGATTATATATTACCTATTATTAAGTCAACGGGTTAAGTCAACATCCCACATAGTACCAATACAGCCAAAAAGGACTCACTTGTGGGGATGACAAACTGTCATCCTTGGAGCGGGGCCCTAATGCAAAGAGCGTCTCCTACTATGGAGAATGGTCCACAGCAAAGAACCCCTTTAGGAATAATTCTGCACTTAAACATAATTTTTTATATGTTGCTGCCCATGGTGAGACTAATAATTCATTCTATACTTGTTATTACCTATTCAGTCTCCTTCCCCCAGTTCTGAGCTGCTGCTTTCTACTGAAAACACAAAAATATGTGTGTGAGCTTTCCTCTCTGTCTGTCCCTCCTCCCCCCTCAGGCTGATGTAAACAAGTCCTTTTCTGCAACTTTGTAATTCTGGGAAGGTTAATCACAGCAGAGTCCATCAGCAACTTGACCTCAGATTAATCCTACCAGCATTACAAAGGAGTTACAAATTTGCAGATAAAGCCTGCCAGAGACTTGTTTACATCAGTTGTCTTAAAAGGGAGAGGGGAGGAAGGGGAGATGGAGAGAAAAGCTCACACACAGATTTTTTTTTTGTCTTCAGTAGAAAGCAGCAGCTCAGAACTGGGAGAAGGAGACTGAATAGATAATAACAAGTATGGAAGGAATTGTTAGTTTCACCATAGGCAGCAACATATTTAACGTTATGTTTGACTGGAATACCCTTTTAAATAGACCACTTTACTCTTATTTCATCAATGAGAAATATTTTTATGACTTGTGAGAATACAAGGTGAGACTACAAGGTGTAAATACTTGTCACTTACCACCTTAAATATAACATTTTCCTATATAAGCATTATTGTTGCTGGTCTAATTGTATTACCTTTCCAAGTTTTACATACTATTTTATAGTCTGTCAGGGCTCGCTGGAAGTTGTAGTTCTGCAATAGGTGGAGAGCAATCATTGATGCACAATGGGAGGGTTGATCAAGTTACCTGTCTACATATATATTTAAGTAGAACAATGTAAGATTGTATCCATTTGGTATAATTTTCATTATCACTATATTAGCAGGCTACCCTGTGGCAGGTTGCCACCCGTCTTTAGGAACGATCCCCAGAAGAAGGTAAATAACAGGTGGCATAGCTGCCAAGCGCCTGCTCCCCCATTTGTAGACATCAGTGGGCTTGACATTACAATGTGTGCAACTGCGTAGGGAAGCAGCCTGGTTGGGCTCTTCGCCAAATGAATTGTTAACAGGTGAATCTCTAATTTTAGAAGTGGCAGATTACTTCGCAACTAACCAAGTATTAAAGCTGTGAGGCAATGATAGCTTCGCTAGGTGCTTGTGGAAATATCTATATGTGTTGAGGCGTCAGCCTATTCATTCCAAATGAAAGTCACCCCTAGGTACACATAGCAGAGGCAGAGATAGTTACTCATTCGCTCCACATTATGAGAAGATGTTGTTGGTGGAAAAACCCCTTTAATATAAAATGCTGCTTATAAAAAGCTCTAACCCTATATAGTATAATGTAGTTTGGGGGGCAGCATATGTGCCAATATTTAGAAAGTCAAAATAGAGACATTTAAGCTCTGTCCCTGGATGCGCCTAAAACACCTAATCCTCAAGCTCCCAACCTGGTCCCATTAATGTGGCTTAGTTCAAGGGATAGAGAGTCAGGGCTGTTGGGAAGTATGAGGAAGAAATTAACCTCTAGACTTTTTAGAGTAATACCACCTTAACTTGAGGGAATTTAAGGTGGTATAGGTATTCATTTTAGCATGTGAAAAAATAATAGCGAATAAAAGCCTGTGAGTTTGTGCATCCAACATTTCATGAATAGAAGCAGAAAGACTGCTCATTGGAGCTTCTGAACCCATTTAGTGCTCCCAAAATATTTCCATCAGAATTTTTTTTTTTTTTTACAAAATTCTTAAGATGGAAATCAGTCAACATCATGAGCAATGCCAAAAGACAACAACGACTTTGTTTAGGCTGCAATAAAAGTAGGAGTAACCATTGCCAATGTAATATTCTCACATGTCTATAAGAAACATTACAAGTAGATTTTAGGTGGAACTCCCCTTTAACTATATCTAAGGAGTTGCAAAGTTTTTGCTATCCTTTCATGTTCACTTAGGTAAAAAGGATATTTCCTCGTCTAAGGAAAAGCAGAATGATTCCGTCTCACTATATCCTAGGCGTTCATACCCAGGGAAGCCGTCGGAGATATAATACTATGTGCTTTGAAGCTTCCTAGCCCTAGAATATACCGGTAAGACTAAAGCGTAATGAATACAAATGATGGTCCCACACAGACTGCATATGAAATCACTGAACACACAGAAAGTATCGCACTGCAAACGGCTCTCATAAACCTGAGCAAGCCGCCATCGACTTCACCACTCTCATGGATAATGCCTATCCTGACCCTGAGCTGAGTGCCGGCCTCGGACCCCAGGACCAGGCATAAAGGGTTAAGCTTTAAAAAAATACTTAGCTTTTGTTCCAGCACAAAGATTACAAGTGGCACAAGCTGTTGAATAATAAACTGTCTTATATGGATTCTCCTCTTATCTCTTCGCTGCAATAAGGAATATATTATTTGATGCAAATCTCTTATGTCTTATATTGTGATTTTTTTTTTTCTTTAGATTCCTGACATTTTCGCACATTTGCCTGAGGATAAAGATTCAAGAGATGCTTTACACATTACAGTTTCCAGGTATTTCTTGCCTTTTTTTTTTTTTTTCCCTTCTTTTTTTAAAAGTGTTACTTTTAGTTGGCTCAGAAGAACTCTAAAAAGTGTTCTTAAAGGGGGAAATAACCATCATTATAATAAATTGCGTGATAATATATATGAGGCTTATTTATAACAGTGACCATTGATTCATCGCTGGGGGCTGTTCTGATGCATGAGACTCCTATGTCCTTGCACAAGTTGTTAAAGTCCTCTTTAAATTCTTTGATGACATATAGCATCTGTAAAACTAGCAGGAGATCTGGTACCAATACTTTCTGTAAGGCAGTACAGCCAATCAGACACTAGTGGTGCATTTACGCATAGAGATTTACCTGACAGATTTTTGAAGCCAAAGCCAGGAATGGACTATGAACAGGGAACAGGTCATGAAGGAAAGATTGAGATATCTCCTCTTTCCGAATCCATTCCTGGCTTTGGCTTCCAAAATCTGTCAGATAAATCTCTCTGTGTAAACACACCATTTGGGGGAGATTTATTAAAAATATGCCCCTGGCATATGGCAGGGAGAGGGGCCAGATTCTTGTCTTCTGCCTGGCTTAAGTCAGCTGTAACCCCCACTAGCATGAAGGGAAGGGGGGGGGGGAAAGCCGAGGAGGAGTGGTGGCCTCCTTCTGCACCAGATTTTATGATTTACACCCGCTCACAGTCGTTAATCATGATACTGCTTGGGAGCAGGTGTAGGTTTCCTTTCCGCAGTGCCTACGCCAAGCGGAGGCTTACTCCTCTTAGTAAATCAGGCAAGGAAAAGGGGGACGAGAATTTGCTTATCTGTGCTCACAGATAAGGCAGTCATGTGACTGATGGACACTTTGAGCCGTGACTTTGTGTAGTGGTCAGACTTCATGTGTTTAGTCTCTTTTTTTTTCACCAGCACAAGACTAAAAAATCTGCCTTCAGGAGACTGGACCTGGATTGCTGGTAAGTATAGCTTTGTTTTACAGCATGATAACAAAAATAAATAAATAAATAATAATGAATGTAAATTGAAGACTTCCTTCATATCACATCTGCTGTTGATTTAGATTTTAAAATTATAACAATAACGTTACAATGCCCCGTGAAAAAAACTTTTAAATAAAATACTGCTGTTAATATTCTGGCAGATTCCTTTTTCTTTTTTTTTTTTTTTATCACAGTTCTTTAATAATATTCTACAACCTTGTAATATAACTTTATTAGGATATCTATATGAGTTATTAGAGAAAAATATATGTTTTCCTGAAGGAGAACTACTTAACCTACCTTTGCTGGATCTCTTTGGAAAACCAGTTGTAATATACTTATATATATATATATATATATATATATATATACATATATATTATTTAGGAGACGATGTGGGAGGGGATATGGATATGGTTAAAGGAAACATTAATTTATTAAACCTATGATAATTTTTTCATTAAATTGTATTGTTATTATAATGAAGATGATGATGATGATGATGAAGAAGAATATAAAATAAGATTATGTTGGGATTCCAGCATTATCTATGGGATGAATTTAGACCCGGTGGTTTTGATATCTTTAGCAGATTATATGAGCAAACTAATTGCAATGAATTAAAAATATATTTCCAGTTATGGCCCATATAAAAGTGTATTTTGCTGATAGTTTCTCTTTAAGGAAATGGCTTATTGCTTTATTTTGCATGTAGGAGTAAAGAGATTTGATTTATAGACAAGCTAGTGTACACTAGAGGAAAAAAATCCTAAAGCCCTTCTGGAATTACCATGTGGAAAATTACTCATTAAGCATGCTATTTAGCAATAAAAATGAAAGGGAGCCACAATGGATATTTCCTGAGTTACATAAGGAATAGTAATGTAGAAAAAGTAAGCCATCAGGCATGAAATAGACAGAGTGGCAGAACTTCCATAGCAATGTCTCCCTAGGGCTCGCCCTGCTGCTCTGACTGGGGTGTATGACAGGGTATTGGGTGAATAGTGGGGGGGGGGGGGGGGGGGGGGGCTAAGACTGGTCTCATGCCTGATCACTAGGGCACAGACAGGAACAAGAGGCAACCACTGGGGGGCATAGCTACTGACTCCAAGATGGCCTAGGTCACAGAGCTCCATGCCTAAGGGGAGATGGCTGTGCCAACAGTGAAACTATTAAAAAATCTCAAGTCTTCCCAGTCTTATCAGCTGTTGTATGTCATGCAGGAAGTGATGTTTTCAGTCAATTCTGTGCTCTCTGCTGACCTCTATGTTGAAGACAGGAACTGTCCAAAGCAGCAGCAAATTCCCATAGAAAACCTTTACTGCTCTGGTCAGTTCCTGTCTCGGACAGAGGTGTCAGCAGAGAGCACTGTGTCAGACTGAAAAGAAAACACCACTTCCTGTAGGACATACAGCAGCTGATAAGTATGGGAAGACTTGAAATTTTAAAGAAAAGTAAATTACAAATCTATATAACTTTTTGAAACCAGTTAATGCGAAAGAAAAAAAGATTTTGGCTGGACAGCCCCTTTAAATTTGTAATTGGGCATGACTGTGGGCACAAAAGGGATATAAGTGCAAACCCTTTCTTTAAGTCCTACTAGGGTAAAGGGATGTCATAGAGGGGGCTACCCTATGTGAGATAAAGCTAAGAACTGCTGCAAAGAAAAGGCTCAGTGTAAACATGCATTAAATTCACTATTACAGGGAGAAAGGATAGGCAGAATAGCTCTCTCTTGTCACCTTTGGAAGGTAGCTCTCCCTTTAAGTTCCTTATTATAGGCATCCCGCACTGATTATAGGATATTCAGCTAGGATTAAAACACTGCACATATACAAGGCACTCTCAGGATAGTCCTGTCATGCAATCTTGTGATACTCGCAGCACGCAGTCCCATTCGAGTAAAGACAACATTAAATTTACCACGTAGCGCGGCACACACACACACACATATATATATATATATATATATATATACGTCCCCAATCTACCTTGAAAATGTGGCTGAGGATGCAAGCAGGGCTTCTTTTTGGTGCATTTGTCAAGTCTGTTGTTCGTCCTGCTCTCTGTTGATTTGGTCTGAGGAGAGTCATCATTTGCAGTCAGGTACTTAAGGAGCTCGGAGCAGGGGCGCCTCTGTGGCTTCTGCGGTTGACAAATGTTTCTGGGTTTATTACTCCAATAGTTCTCGCTCTTCACAGGCAGAAGGGAAAAAAAGAGGCAAAATAAAATTAGTGAGCGGAGTCCTGGGTGAAAAAAAATTACACGTTGTCATCTCTGGTCTTATTAATTTTGTGAAGTGTTCACAATAAGTGTAGCAGCTCTATGATCTGTGAATAATTGTTTGCAGAACAAGGAAAGGAAATTGCATTGAAAATTCCCCAATGCCACTTATGCAAAGTTTTATTTCATTCCTCCATGGCCTCCGTTATATCCTCGGAAACAGAGAGGCAACTTGTTTTTACAGGCTCCTTGTAATAAAGGACGGGATTAAAACCACTTAAGGTTTATTTGTTACCTGATGCTACAGCCTAGTGCTACCTCCATCTCCTAAGTGTTCTTAAAATCTCTCGTTTTTTTTTTACTAATGTGGACGGTAAGAAAAGATTATTTAAAGATCAGCGACATTTAATGTTCTCTGATGTAATGCTACATAAAAAGTAACTATATTATCCCTTATGGAAGCTCATTTCCCTGGTTACAGGCTGCGTTCTAGGTTACAAATGAGGGTCAGGATGTAATGAAAACCAAGGATAGCGATGAAGAACTATAGATGGCAACTTCTCAGGTGAGGTGTAACTTTTAACATCTGCAGTCTAGTATTCATGAGTCACTATGAGGCACTCCAGAGAACACTGTACCCATTACAAAGGAGCTTCTGCCTTCCTCTGAATCAACATTGCAGGAGAATAGGATGAACTACATCAATGTTCCCTTATGGAGTTTAATTTATTCTGATTCAGCTACATGTCTCTCCCCAGCTGCAATTAGGCACTAGAGTAGGGCTAGGGGACCTTGGCTTTCCAGCTGTTGCAAAACTACAACTTCCATCATGCATGGACAGCCAAAGCTAAAGCTTTGGCTGTCCATGCATGATCGGAGTTGTAGTTTTGCAACAGCTGGAGAGCCAAGGTTCCCTACCCCTGCACTAGAGTGATGTCATAACATTATCAGGCCGTGATACCAAAGTCAAATCCATATTACTCAAACAAGAGAGAAGCAGGGGAGGGCACTAACCATAAATCGTGATCTTCTTTATTTCAGTGTTCGATAAAGAGCACACAGGTCATACTGGGCTGAATCACAGGGCACCAGCACTTAGATGAACTTAGGTTCGCACGCATGCGTGCTTCTTCAGACATGCGCGCGAACCAGCTCTTACCTGAGTTCATCTAAGTGCTGGCGCCCTGTGATTGAGCCCAGTATGTCCTGTGTGCTTTTTATCAAACACTGAAATAAAGAAGATCACGATTTATGGTGAGTGCCCTCACCTGCTTCTCTCTTGTTTGAGTACTCTAGATGCCCTTGTCTCTCTGGGAAAGTGAGCACCAACCAGTGACTTTGTATATACTGTGCACCCAAACTCACTGTCAAAATTAAACCCCACATTGCCCATATTCCTCGGAGGTAGTGCCGGCGTCTGTTGCTCTATACTCGTGGATCAAATTCATATTAGTGACAGTTATCACTAGGATAATAGTGACCATACACCTTCAATTGACAGACACCTATCTCTCCTGAACCAATTCCAAAAGGTGGATGCTCAGTTTGGCTGTGCATGCATGTGTTCTAAATGGGAAAATGGGGTAAGCATATCTCTCTGAAGGACAGAAGAATTGGTCATATTGACATGCAACAGACCAATCCTTCTATCCTATTAGGGTACTCTCTGTTACCTTCACACATATGGATACTCATCTTGGCAGAGCATGCATATGTTCTAAACAGAGAACCAAAGTATGGTTTTTGTTGAAATTCAACAGCCGGATTCTTCTTTCCCCTGACATCTGGCATTAGAAGATAATTTGGGTCACCATATATAATAGATCAAAGATGTCATACTCGCAGCCCTCCAGCTGTTGCAAAACTACAATTTCCATCATGTCTGGACTGCCAGGCACAATGAGAGTTGTAGTTTTGCAACAGCTATAGGGACGCAGGTTTGACAACCCTATAATACATGGTTGGCCGTTCCTGCAGAAATTGGCATATATGACCAACTATAATGTGTATTAGTATTATGTATGGCTACCTTACAGGGGGGGTACCCAATAAGGCCCCTTATTTCCTGTCCAGTGAGGGGATACATATTTGATCTGTTGATCTTACTGCTGGGATCACCAGTAAAAAAAACATTTGAATACAGCGGTGGCCAAAATAAGTGTAAAGTGTAATGGAATTTTAATCATAAAAATATACATAAAAATAAAAAAAATCATAATAATATACAAATTGTATCAAAAATTGTAAAATCAGTTATTGATAAATAATAATAATAATAATAATAATAATAATTATTATTATTATTATTATTATTATTATTATTATTATTATTACTACTACTACTACTACTACTACTTCTAGGACTAGTTTTACAAAGAGACATATACAGTCAACACTAGTCTGTCAAGTGAAAGCCATCACATTTTTTTCCAAACAACCTAACAAAATAACACTGACCATTATCTACAATAGACGCAGAGACAAATCTATCAATGATCAGATCAGGTGATAAGTTATGGAATGATAGAATGGAATCTCCCACATGTCACTGTGATAGTTCACAAGATTAGTTATCTATCTCCTAGAATTACGCAGCTACTGTACATAGAAGATAAAGCCAAGAAGGACAGGTTTTACTGCTTCACCTTACGAGTTATGAATGCAGCTAGACCTGACAACTGTTGTGCTGACGGTCTTTAAGCTGGGGACAACCATGTTTACTATACACAGTAGCAGAGGAGTTTCCAGAATATTATTTTGTACTCAATAATCTGCCAGACACTTCTTAAGGCAGCTTATAACATGGGTAATAAAGGGATCCTATATGTTAGAAACCTAAATTAGTGAGAAACCCAGTGCTGAAAGTGTAGCATACGGTCTATAATAAACTCAGTTTGACTTCCACTACTTAATATTCCATTTCTTCCTAGATGGATGAGAAGGAAGCAATGCGTACCTTGACGGGCGCAGGGCTTGTCCTGATCCTCTGGTTAGGGCTTGCATGGTTGTGCGCACTGACTCCAATGCATTCATTATAAATCAGCTGAGTGTTCGCTGGAGCCAGTAAGAGCTTTTTAAGCTACAAACATAAGATGAGAAGGGGGCACAGTTAGCAGACAATGAAAAATTACTGGCAGGTCCCTACAATATTAGTTCATATTGGTCACTGGGAGTAAAGATTTATTTGCACAAAAATAATCACAATGCAATTAACACTATTAGGAGAGATTGTTATGTAAAACAGCTTAAAAAGCTAAAAGGTGATTGAGAATAGAAATTAAGCAAAAATACATAACAAAAAAAAACAAAAAAAAAAACAACAGAAAACAGTTGTGACTAGAGATGAGCGAACCGGGTTCGGGTTTGAGTCCATCCGAACCCGAACGATCGGTATTTGATTAGCTGGGGCTGCTGAACTTGGATAAAGCTGTAAGGTTGTCTGGAAAACATGGATACAGCCAATGACTATATCCATGATTTCAACATAGCCTTAGGGCTTTATCCAAGTTCAGCAGCCACCGCTAATCAAATGCCGAAAGTTCGGATGGACTCGAGCATGCTCCAGTTTCGCTCATCTCTAGTTGTGACATTTGACTTGACTATTTATCTGTGCATAAGGCATGCTGGGAATTTTGTGTTATTACCAGAACTATCTCACATACAGTTCTTGCCATATTGTGTATGGTATGCAATGTATGCAGCCAATTGTCCTAAATTAACCCCTCCGAGAATAACATGCACATTTAGACCCATTCAGTTTATGTATAGAGCTGTCCATGACATACGGACCTGTAACTCAACCTGTTATCGGTTTATACTGTACCTCCATGTACTGGGGGCATACAGATGTTATTTCTAGTAGGTTTAGCTCAGTGAGATGTTGTATTGTGGAGTTTTTCTCCCCTAGAGGCAATGCTCCTGATGGTGTCACCATATACTGGCATAGGGGGAGTTTCACATAAATGTAATATAGAGGCAATTTGGTCAGTTAAGGTCATCAGATCCATGGTCAGTTCACGACCTGCGGCCATAATATAGATGCAAAAATGCTTCTATATTTAGCTTGCGTGAAACCATTGTAAGAGTAAATTCACACATAGCTGTAAGTATAAATTAGATGCACTGAGATGAATAGGACAATCACAGTCTGCAACAAATCTGCCATGCATGATGAATCCACTCTTAAAGGAGTATTTTCTCTTAAAGGGGTTATCAAGCCTTAGAAAAACATGGCCACTTTCTTCCAGAGACAGCACCTCTCTTGTCTCCAGGTCAGGTGTGGTTTGCAATTAAAGCGACTCTATACTCACAATCTGTCCCTCCCAAACCACTTGTACCTTCGGATAGCTGCTTTTAATCCAAGATCTGTCCTGTGGTCCGTTTGGCAGATGATGCAGTTATTGTCCTAAAAAACAACTTTTAAACTTGCAGCCCCATGCCAAACGGAAGTATCTGTGCCCTAACTTTGCACCACCCCTTTGTCCCTCCTCCCCACTCTCCTCATCATTAGGAATGCCACTGGAACATTTTTTTCTGTCTGATCATTGCACAGGTCCTTAACGATCCAGCCCATGTGCCGTGCTGACACAGGTGAGGAATAGGAGACAATCTGCCTGGAGCATTCCTAATAATGAAGAGGGTGGGGAGGAGGGACGGAGAGGTTGTGTTGCCTAATGCATACACAATCTAGGCCACGCCCATTGGGCACGGGGCTGCCGGTTTCAAAGTTGTTTTTTAGGACAATAGCTGCATTACCTGCCGAACGGACCCTGAGACAGATCTTGGATTAAAAGCAGCTATCCGAAGATACAAGCGGTTTGAGGGGTTAGATTGTGGGTAAAGAGTAGCTTTAAGCTCCATTCACTTCAATAGAACTGGGTTGCAAAACCTACACCTTACCTGGAGACAAAAGTCGTGCTGACTCTGAAAGAAAGTGGCTATGTTTTTCTAAGGCTGGATAACCCCTTTAAGTAAGTAATCCCCTATGGCAGAGTTGATTGGTGCCCCATAGTAAATTAATGTTTGTCTCTGTATGTGTGTGTGGGGGTCCCGGTGTTCTACAGCAGGGAGCAGGGGTCCCCCTCTCTTGTGGATAACCTGAGAAAATGAGAATACTCCTTCCATCACATGTCACATTGAGCCGTACACCTGTGCTTTAGCTACATGAAAATCATATATATATATATATATATATATATATATTCCTTATATGGAATAGCACCTTTAGCAAAAGTCTGCAATTAGCTGCCTGTTACTGTTTCTAGGACATGAGTGGAGCTGCCTCCCCTGGGACTCCACCATACTGGGATCCACTTTGTTATAGTCAATGGTGTAGATCCCAGAGGAGGGACCTCCACTATTGTCCTAGAAAGAATAAGAAATATCACAATGTTTGTATAGGTGGAAACCCCCTATTAGACCACCTTCATACACAGTAAAACTGCTATAGATTTCATTTTTTAGTTTTTTTTTTCACTGCATTTTGACAATCTTTCTGGAGCATGTTTGATACTTTTATGACATGTTTTTGCTGTTTTTTGTCAATTCCAACAGAAATAACAAAAATACACAAACCTGCATTTTAAATAAAGAAAATGCAAAAAAAAAACAAAAAAAAAAAACACAAAAGTCAGAAAAAAAGCGGTGTCTGTAGTGCATTTCCCATTTCCCTATAGACCTTAATAAAACATCTGGTTGCACAAAAAGCACAAAGATAGCAGAAAATACTTCTATGAAGAGCGACTCGCTTCACCTTTATGTTACTGTTACAGATAAATAATACATCTTCTACTGTAAACTGAGATAATGTAACTTGGATACTTGAGATCTCTATGAAGCTGCTCGTCCTTCTGGATTATGCTTTTATATAACAATGAACTTCTTAGTGTCTATTCTTCTCATATCCTTATAATTTAGTATGAAGCAGAGTGAAAGTGCGGGGCACTCTATGCTCTACACTAAGAAGTCAATGACTTACTGGATAGCAACATCTTTAATCAATGGCTGTCTGTCCTTGATCTAAAAATAGGAGAGGAGAGGCAACCTAGAATGCATGCTTAAAGCGGTCATCCAGGCTTAGAAAAACATGGCCGCTTCCTTTCACAAATAGCACCACTTATGATGGGCGTGGGTTTTGCAGCCCAGTTCCACTGAATTGAATGAAGCTGAATTGCAATATTACATACAACCAGAAGGGGGGGGGGGGGGTGCTGTTTTTGCAAGAAAGTAGCTATCCATTTCCTAATCCCAGATAACCCCTTTAAAGCCAGTAGCTCCCTTAGAATAGTGGAATTGCTCGGTCAGCATTTCTATGCGTTTCTTACTGTTTCTGATGATGTCACAAACCTACAGTAACTGACCACTTAGCCAATCATTGGCCACAGCGTTGACATGTCTCAGTTGCTGCGGAGTCAGGACAACATGAAAGAAGTTTAAAGCGGAGAAGACCAGGGACTCGGTCCTATTAGAATTGCATTGGTGGGTGATTTCTGCTTGTAAATATGGGTTATTTCAGATTTTGCCACCACCTGGGGGGGCATAAAAAAAAAAAATCCCATACAGCCCCTTTAAACATGCGGTAGTCTGAAACCCACCTTCTCTGTCAACTGAATGAGGTTCCCATGGCCATGTGTTATATTCTAACTCTGCTTGTTGAGTGTATAAGCACAGGCCAACCATAAGGTCCCCAGGCAGTCAGTGTATTACAGTATAGATAAAACGATTATAAATTTAAGAGAGGATGCTGAACTTTTGCTTCAATGCAAGTCCTCAAGTAGCCAAACCCCTTCCTTTCATCTTCTTTATATTCTATAAAGGAACAGAGCTGAATATTGAGATTCGCACCTTCCTCTCACACTTTCAATTACCTTCCTTGGCCACATAGGGACATTGGCTTCCATTACAGTGACTGAAATAATTCGAGGTTACGTGTAGGTCTGTGTCATCTGGCTTACACTGGTCAATAACGCCAGGAGAAGAGTACTCTTGCCTTGAAAGTGGTGAAATGGACGATATTGATCATGGGCCCCAGATAACATTTCCAATCAATGTTAGAAGGTAAAAATAACCCTCCCTAAATAAAAAGCATCCATGTACTTCCCAGCTCAATGGCCGCTCCACCATTTCACGTGCAATCTCATCACAGCTACGTAATTTTTTTTTTAGACCTAAAATTAAAGTCCAAACCTTATTTTGACTACATCATACCCATGCAGCGGGTAGCCAGAAGCACATCCAATTCCTGTTAAACAGTAGGAAGGGTTCTTACTAGTGACGGCTCTTCTGCCTCCTGTGTTGGAGGGGTGCCGTCAGGCATAGATGAAAGGCTGGGATCATGTTCACTGGTCACATCTCCATCAGTCAGTGCATCAAATGAAGGCAATCCATCCTCATCCACAGGGAGACTGTCCAGTGTCTCAGTAAGAACTGCTAGCAGGTTTTCTTCATTCTCCTCTTCTATCTTCTGCAAGAGCAATAATTGAAAGTGTCAATAATATAATAAACTGCCATCATTTCACCAGTAGTCAACCCACACCAAGTACATACATTCAATGTCACGGGCTTATAATTAGATGTCACTGGCTTATCATTAGCTGTTGTTAACTGGAGCCTTTATGGCCTTGATGCAGGATTTACTATGGGGCTCCTGAAGTATGGAGTCACCGCACAGCACCTGAGCGGCCATGGGCACATGTATTAGCAAATATGACGACCGTGCCGCTGTTTAGTGCAATGATCTTTAATCGATGTCAGAGGTCAATGGAAAAATAGATTGGACAGGTCGCATTTCCTGTCCAATTCTACTGTTTCCCCCAAGATAAGTGTCTGGTCTTATCTCCCTTCACCCCACGAAAAGCGAATTAGGAAAACATCCTTTAGACAAGCTTTAGGTATTACAGCGTGCACAACAAATTTCTATATCTTCAGTTTCAACCATATATAATCCATATTGTAATATAGGACACCGTAATGGTAGATTGGTCAATATAATGTAATCTGAGCACGGATCTTTCTTCAGCATCCGTCCACTAAGGTGTCTTGAAATGTAATAACCTTTTAAATTCTAACATTACCCATCACTACGTATATGTGATAAGTGTTTTAGTGCAACTGCCTGCTTTTTTTTTCCCTTGAAAGGATGACCACAATGATCAGAAAGATCTGGAAGGCATTAATAGCTGTCAATCATGTAGCCAGATAGCCAATGGGCCTGAAAAATAATGGAAATCCAGACAGCCCTCCCGGGAATGATGCTTTATTTAACCATGAAACATCTCAGTTTATGAAGAACCTTTCTCAATCAATGGAGAAAAGACCTGGTCCTTATTGAGCTGAAATCTACTGATTGTACTTATTTTGGTTTAGTAAAGATGCCAAACTGTCTTGTGGAGAAGTACATAGTATTTTGTCCAACATCATGTTGTAATATTGAAAATGCTACTGGATAGCAACACCACCACCTTATAGAGATTCTCCTCTTTGCAGAGATCCCTAGAAAAGAAAAAGTGTTCCCCTGCTAAAATCCTCAGCAATACAGTACCTGCAATCTGTGAGGAAACGTGTCGGGTAAAGGCCCTATTACACCAAGCACTTATCGGCCATTAAAGACGATAATCACTTGGAGTAATAGCTCCTGTTATATGACAATGACCGGTCTGCTGGCCTTCACTCTGTGTAATAGGAGCCTGCAGCTTCCTGCGCCCCCTCCCCCCAATCTTACCCCCCTCGCTGCCGATGCGTGTAATGGCGCCTGCATCGAGCAGGGAATGACAGGTCAGCGCTTGCTTGCTCCTCGAAATAGGCCCGTAATTGATTATGCTGCAACTCTATTACCGGGTAAATTAAGCCTTATACAGTTGTCCCAACTGAAATAAATGTTTCAGTACTACAGGACATACGGGGCCTTATTGATATAACCTATTTGTTTTTGTATGGAGAGTGGCCCTCAGAAAAGTTTTCTGGTCAGTCAAAGGACCCTGGTCCAACAGTGACAGTAAGTGTGTCTGCCAAACCAATGGTGCCCATACACTTTAGGTCAACTTAACCTGCTAGTTTTGGCAGGTGTGCCAACTCTGAGGTTGCCTTTACACAAAGAGACCCAAAGCCAGAAATGGATTTGAAAAATGGAGAAATCTCAGTCTTTCCTTTATGACCT
Source organism: Dendropsophus ebraccatus (assembly GCF_027789765.1). NCBI lineage: Eukaryota > Metazoa > Chordata > Amphibia > Anura > Hylidae > Dendropsophus > Dendropsophus ebraccatus. The sequence goes on from NC_091460.1 coordinate 48,105,380, forward strand.
GATCTCTAGTTATAGTTTTTTCCTAGCTTTGGCTTCAAAAATCTGTCAGATAAATCTCTCTGTGTAAAGGCACCCTAAAGCGTATGGTGTCCTCCTGACTCTCCACTGACAGCTGATGTCAAAGTAGAGAATAGTTGGGCATGTTGGATTTTCTTGTCTGGCCTTATTGTTCTAGGAGAGAGTAGCCAGCACTAGAGTTATCCAGCTTTAGCTTACCCACCCGCATAGAGGAAACATGAGCGCTCAGCCATTAGTATATGGTCACCTTTACAGATGGTCTCATTTTACTACATCATATTAGTGTTATAATAATAGTCCACCCAAACTGTTTATCATGTATGTACAGATTTTTTGCACATATCTGAACAGCCAGTTCATAGGGTTAGACACTTCTCATTCTAGTCCATTTATTGGCCCAACTGATATAAAACTCCTAACAATCAGACCATGCATGGCAATACAAACAAGTGCCAATCTCGCTGATGCTTTCCATATCGGTGCATGTAAAAGGACCTTAACTACTCAGGAAAGTCGACTCCACTATGTGGTTGAAAAGAAAAAAAGATAGCTAAATAAATAAAACCAAGCATTATCACTGTGACACGGAAATAAGGCAACACAATGGATATCCTAGGGCCATTCATTTTCTATCAGTTATATACTAACCCTTTCATGTATATCTAGAGGTCTACTGATAACCTGGCCTGATAACTATAAATGAGGCCAAGCATAGGAGCATTATCTATGGGTATAGGTGTGAAAGAGGCAAGGGCAAGCTCTGATACACAAACATGGCTGGCTTTCAAATGCCCTTGTCATAATACCATGATCATACGTCAGGCCCACATCTATTACGTTAGTTCTCGACTTACAAGACAAACCCCCTATAGATTACCATGTAAGCAAATAATCGCGCACTCTCTTTTTAAAAATTTTTTTTATTTGCAGTCAGCATAAATGTGAACTCAATGGCACGGCTCAACAAAAAAACACCACACTAATGATACAGACAGGACTGCGTACAACAGAAGATGACGGCAATTGTTAAAGCCCGTCACTTGGATGTAGAACTTCGCAAGCAGTAAATATCTTTACTGCTTAAAAAAAAAAAATTGTATAGAAGCTGAAATAAATGGATACGACTTTCCAGAACAGAACAAATCAGTAAGCAATTTATTAAGCTGTGAGAGGGGCTTTGCAGTGCAGTCAAACAGATGCCCTATATTACTATGGCATGGTGCCATCTCTCCAGCTGTGGCACAATCTTGCAATGAGTGGCTGTTTACTGAGTGAATGTGTGACACTAAAAGTCTAAGCTGTCACCTAACAACGCACTCTCTCTGCATTTGTCACTAGAGACAAAGCAGTGCCCGTGTGTTCGGCACATACAATAGGTCTACCGGTAAAACCACGACCCATTTTATTTACTGCATACTAAGCTTATAAAAGCCTGGCAGCAGCAGGCAAATATTTACATATAAATCTACAAAAGCTGGCACGCTATCAAAGACCGTATCTATTCTAATATCACAATTGAAGTCCCCGGATTCCATTTAAGCATTCTGCCTAGAGACAATGAAGGTACAAAGTGGGTGATTAGTTACTGCAGTCACAGATAGACTGGCACCCAGCTCCGGCTGACACATTCAGTGGGCACGGGTCTTCTTCGGAGCAGTCTCAATTAGTTTTCTACAACTTTCAGCAATCAAACGCCCAGGAGAAAGCCACGTATGTAACAAAGATGACTCTGCTAAACAATTAACGTCACATCACATTATCGCCCGTGTCCCAATTTACACAGCAAATAAATCAACGTCACAATAAATAAAGCGTACTCGCCGACTAACACATGTCTGTTTAGAAAGTGACACGGCAGAGCGGCCCATTACTTACTAAAACGACTCGGCAAGGTAACCTTTATATTTTTGACGAAGCCATTATTTCTAATTATCGCAAATTGCTATTTATATAGAAACAAATTTATTAACTGCGGAGGGATGGATGGAGTTCTAGAGCGGTAAATCAATCAAAGGGTGGGAAGTACACAAGCTCCGAACCAATTGTTCTACCAGATAACAAGTCGCTTAAAATGCCCGTAAGCGTATTGGAGACAGCCATGCTTGTGAGCTGTATAATAGTTACACTGAATTGGTGTGAACTGGGATCAATGGTAAAAAGAACAACACTTAATAACATAGTGGAGACTAATCCTGGACATATTAAACCACACTTGAAATAAAACGACTTATCAATGCTTATACTTACATCTAAATGGATGGTCACAATGTACCCTTGACTTGTGTGTCTATTAGAGTGGGTTTCTGCAAAGATCACTGATAGTAAAAGCCTTACATGAAAGGATATCATTAAAATAGGAAAAATGGATGTAAAATAATTATGAAACTGTGTCTACTTACTATACTCCATTAACATTTTGAAATTTTTGGATATCTGTAAGGCCTACTCTATGCCAAAGATGGTTGCCATTACCATACATGTTCGAAACCTGCCCCAAGAGTTTCTTTACCCCGTGTACTGTATTTTCTCCCCCCTTTAAGAACTGCCAAGCCGAGTTTGCTTATGTATGGGGAGGATGGGCAGAACAGCTGTCGGTTGAATTAACTATTGAAGCTGTATGACAACAGGTAGTTCTCAGCCAGTACAAACCATTCACAGCCAAGCTTATTAGATAGTTGTTAGTCTATTGGCAATTCAACTGATTATTAACCACTGAAACTGGGCCTTAGTTAACTAGTGTTCAACCCACTTCTATTACCTAGGTAGGCTACATGGTACATGTCAACCCTTTGTCCTGTAGACACCACTTCTCTTCCTGAATACACAGTGAGGTCATTGGCATCACTGTTAATGAAAATTATTGAAAAGTAAGGAACAAAGATGCATTAAGTATAAATGTAAGAACATCAGAACTCGGGTGTCGGTATAATTCATCGCAGTCACTTAGACATTCTGAGTTCTGACCTGTACCGGGCTCGACGAGGACTGGCTTGAAAGTCATTGCTGTGAAGAATTAGGCAATTCGAATTGCATTTCAAGGTTGTTAAGTCGCTGATAAAACAGCTGTGAGCATACGAATGCTTTCCATGCACAAACCTATCATGTTCAAACAGTTTTTGCACCAATTTTTTACGAATATGCTACAACCGGCAATAGCCTTGGAAATATTGATGAATTTCAACCCTTGCAAAGTTGAAACATGAAATAACATGCTCGATAAATTTCAGATTTCTGCCGGTTATTGCTAGAAGTTATCCATAATCATTTTTTTATGTAAGTGCCCTGCAGAATTGGGCTGTTTTCTTGGACATAGAATGACATGGATCCATATAAGCATTAATGGCAGAGTAGCAAGATTACACCAGAGTAATGTTCTATGGTGGCTTTTTATACAATAAATACAATTATAGATTTGTTTAGGCAACTTTTTGCCCAGGATTTCCATGTGAATGGGTGAAATATTTAAGGATTATATTACACCAAACGATTATTGGCTGTGCGATATTGGCTGATGGTGGTCTTTCAGCAGGTTGTAAACAAATCATGATCACGATAGCGACAGTCTGCTGCATGGACCCATGGACATGGGAAAAAACTTTTAAGGAATATTCTGCTCAAATTAAACTTTCAGTATGCTGCTGCCCTTGGGGAGAACATAAAAAAACAGCCTATTCTTACCTTTCCAAGCTCCCCCAAGTCCTCCTATGTGATCTTCGGTTCCCTTGTTGAAATATCCTGCCTCCACTTCCGAAGCTAACTCATCTTGGAGGTGACAGTCTGCTCAGCCAATCACTGACTGACAAGAGACAGCACAGCAACCAGTGGCAGGCTGACCGGGCTGTCTACCCCAAGGTGAGTTTGCCTCAGAAATGCAGGTGGAAACGTTCAGCCAGGACCTGTGAGGACACTGGGGGAGCACGGTAAGGTAAGACTAGGCTGTTTGTTATGTTCTCCAAAAGGGCAGCAGCATATTGAAAGTTTCATTTGAGTGGAATATTCCTAACCTAACCGCCATTGCTTAAAGGGAACCACCTTAATGGCTCTCCATTCTGGTGGACTTAGGACTCTATCACACCAAACAATAATCGGCCGTAGTTGCCGATTACCAGCCGATAATTGTTTGGTGTAATAGGTCATGTTAAAAGTCAATGATCAGCTGACATGCACATGTTTTATTAAAACGACAACGATGCAATAGGAGTGTAAAAGGAGTGTAATAGAGCCCTTACAATGTGGTTGGTCATAGTTTCCCCAAGTGATAAAAGCTTATCCCTTGAAGTGAAAGATTAGCTGAGCACAACAACACCTTCCTTCAACTACTTACAGGAACACTCAGTTGCTCCTGATCTACTAAAATGTAAAGTTCGATTAGGCAGTCATTTTTTCATACCTTGTTGTTTAATAGCGTGCTCATTGATTTTAAGGGACCGAATGTGGTCATTTTGTGACTAGATTTTATCCATGCTTCAAATGTATATGTTCATTTTGTGAAAATGTAATGCGCTTTTTGGTCCATTAAAGGGGTTGTCAAGGGTTTAGAACACAGGATAGGCTGGTAATGTCTGACTGGCATGGTGGCAATACCCCAACAATCAGCTATTCCAGGGAGCCACTACACTGACACCCATACACAGCGTATGGTGCCAGAAGCGCCGCATGCTCTACGGTGTAGTGTTGCAGGGTACTGCAGCTCAGTTTTGATCAAATTAAATAGTAGCTGGGCTGCAGTAACCCACTCCACCACTACACAGTTAACTTATTCACTTAGTATGGATGCTGGTAGATTGAATATGGTGCCAGGTGTCTTGTGGATAGGCCATCAATTTTATAAACCCAGAAAATCCCTTTAAACTCACAGGGATGAGAGCATAGATATAATGGTAAAATATGTTTTGGCTTTTTTTCGTAACAAACATTTTTTAGGATTTTTTTTTTAACTGCTGTAGGGAAAACTTTAGAAAAAACACCAGAAACAGCAGAGCTGATAATATGTTGCCCTAAAAAGATCGCCAAAAGGCTAGAAAAACAGTACAAATAAAAACCCACATTGTTCTGAATGTTTTATATTTTATTATAGATTTTCAGCTATCATCTGGCCACAAAAAAAAAAAAAACACAAAGGGGAAGATTTATCAAACATGGTGTAAAGTGAAACTGGCTCAGTTGCCCCTAGCAACCAATCAGATGCCACCTTTCATTCCTCACAGACTCTTTGGAAAATAAAAGGTGGAATCTGATTGGTTGCTAGGGGCAACTGAGCCAGTTTCACTTTACACCATGTTTGATAAATCTCCCCCAAAGTATCTAAGAGGGAAATTATATGGCACAATGTATGACCAAAACCCTTTATAATCAGAGCTCATATTTTATAAATTAAATGTAGGAACAGTCATCATAAAACAATCCTATTGCCCAATGCCAAATAGTTGATCCTTTTCAGAAAAAACATAGCTTTATAAAAAAAAAACTTTTTCCCAATAACCATATACGTATACAAATAACATAATTTTACATACACCTTTTTTTCCTGAAAGCCTTTTCCTTAGCATTTTCCTTGGCGGATAATCAGATATATGAAAAAAAATGTATACAAATTTTTTTGGCTGCATGGCAGGATAATATATGAAGAAAAATGAGTGATGTGCAGGGTGACGCGTGAACATTTGTTTTAGGGAATATAGAATTGAATGAGATATATTGCTTTCTTTCTAAATAATAGATTAGGAAGCAGTTTCTCTCGCATCCTTTCATCTGAAGGTAAAAAATAAAAAAAAAAACAGCTCTTCCTCTATAGCTTTTCATGGGCATTCAATAGCTTTATGGTGTCAAGAATTTGCATCCACTTATACTGCTACAGGCCTCGCTTCTTCCTACAAGACTTGGAGATGAATGAATGATGAAATATGGGGCCTATAAAGTTGTTCCTTGGGGACAATGCCATAAAAATAGAGTCAGAAAGAGCTGGAATGAAATATTGGAGATGTCAGCTGAAGATATTGACAGAGAGATGAATACCCAGAGCTCTGAGTTTAGGTCTCAGGTACTCCCTGGCAGACAGATGGTACATCACAGCGGCGGATGTTACGGCCATATCTGCTGTGCTAGGGTAAGGATGAGCTAGTATTTGTGGGTCAGGTCATAAAAGAACACCAGGGTGTAAGATAAAATAATTATCCAGTATTAATTAAACATGTATTTTTGTGCAATAATGTATCGGCCTCATGTAGATTGTTGGTCTTAAAGGGGTTATCCAGCGCTACAAGAACATGGCTACTTTTCCCCCTCTCTTGTCTCCAGTTCAGGTGTGGTTTGCAATTAAGCTCCATTCACTTCAATGGAATTGAGTTCCAAACCCCACCCAATCTGGAGACAAAAGAGGGAAAAAAGTGGCCATGTTTTTGTAGCGCTGGATAACCCCTTTAATGCTGAAGCTGAATGGAAAAGGCTAGGAAATTATTACAATTTGGGCAAACCCAATTTCGAAAAATTACCACACCAAGAAGCAATATATCACAGAGGATGGTGCAAAATTGTACACATCCAACCTGGTATCACTAGCTAATCCCATAACAGAACACAACCTGTTCTCAACTGGCTAGGAAGGTTCACTTTAGATTAGAGAAACTATATGATGACCAATGAAAGGTTAATCAGCAAGCCGTTCTCTAACTTTGAGTCCTGTTTCAAAGTTTGGCCATATACTTGTCAATTGTCCTCTAAGCCATAAAAAAGGTGTACACTGATATAACAATGCACTCTAATCGCCATATATTTACCGCACCCATTGCAAGTGGTCGGACAAATATTTCTATTAGATGTTTTATTTAGTACTAAGAACTAGGGATGGTCCGAACCTGCCGAGGTTCGGGTTCGTATGAACCCGAACGCTCGGCAGCAGATTCCCGCTGTCTGCCTGCTCCATGGCCTATGGCTATGGCTGTATCCCAGCTTTCCAGACGGTCCTCCCGCTGGATCCGCCCGCTGAACGGAGCGGGCAGACAGCGGGAATCATTACCGAGGGTTCAGGTTCGTACAAACCCAAACCGAACTCGGTTCGGACCATCCCTACTAAGAACTTATCAAACTATTATGATTATGCCTTTAAATACACCCGGCTGGGACACATAGATATTACTTGTCAAGTCATTTTATGGTTGGTGCTCAGATGTAGAGATGCAGGCCATTTACCTAAAGCTGGGAAACCACTGAACTCAATGTCATAGCTATTTACATAAACCTCTTTGTTAGGGGCCATTGAAGCCACATTTAGGTCACAGCCCCCGATGTACATTGCCAAAATGTCAAAAAGATTTCCCAATTTATACCATGATGTGATCCCAGTGGCTCACTAAATAAAATGGGCTGAACACAGTCTAATAGTATCGTTTCCTAAACGTTTACTTTGTGCCAACACCTTTGAGTCCTTCATGCTTGAACCGAACATGGTCAGTATTACAATATGTTTGACCCATTAAGGTCCATAGGCCAGACGGTAAAATCATCTTTTAACACCATATCTATAGCCGGCTATTTACATTCTCCTGATTGGCTAAGAGATGTCAGAGAGGAGTGGCAGAATTTGTACATTATTTTTAGCCCCAGGTCTCTACTGGGCTAATCTTTTGAGGGAAGTTTAAAGGGGATCTGTCACCTACACTGCCGGAGTGAAGCCCACCCGACACCCCGGTGGAGCCCCTTATACTTATCCCCCTCTGGAGCAGTCATTCTCTATGGGCGTCAGACTCATCTCTGTTGAGTGTGCGCACGGCTTCCGACAGGGATTCCTCAGTGGCGGGACAGGGTCCAGGACTGGGATTTCGAGGAAGGAGTAAGTATAATTTTAATTAATTTTTTTTACATTTTTTTTGTAAATATCATTTCATAGTACTTCCCCTTAAAGCCATATACCATTATTTTCAATTAGGTGAGTACAATAAACCCCATCTAATTCACAATCCTATGCATTGATCAATCAGTTGACTGACGTCTTCATTCTTGTCTAAAGCTACAAGTTCCCTTTTATGATGGACACTTCAATAAGGGCTTAATTGAACATCTTCTAGGAAACGTACAAGAGAACACAGCGAGTGCCATAGCAGCCATAAAACTGGACTTTCATCTTCATGAGTCACAAAGAAGTCAAATCTCTAGAGGAATATTCCACCCCGTGGCCACGAGCGCTATTCACGTTTCTGCAGTCAATTAATGATTAGATTTTATTTGTGTAAACTTCATATCGTTCACGTCCTTGACACCATGCTTTGATTGTGAAGAAAAAAAAAAGAAAATCTAGGAACTAGCTATCAGCGAGTGACTGCATTAACAAGACAACGATAAGATAGTGTTTTTCTGGAGCCGGAGCTTTGGTTGTAGGCCCAATATGAAAAATTTATGGTAATTGAAACCACTGAATCTTTAGAAATGCAGTCAATTTAAGTCAGTATCAAAAGGTCACTCTTTTCAATTTCTACTTGATGCTGAGAACAATATTGAGAAAACACCTGAAAGCAAATGATCTTATCAGTCTTTAGACCTTAACATTTACTGACTGAGTAAAGTAATTTGCTGATTAGTAAATAAATGCATTACCTGTAGCCAAGAAGATTTGTACTAGATTGAGATCACTAGGGGGAGGATGTCCTGGTAACACTAGAACTTGACTTTGTAGAACTATTAATGAATGTACATATATTATGTATACAGGGCTGTTCTTTCAAGTATTAGGACATGTTCACAATGCTTTATGATGGAAGAGTTTCTCTATTGTCCTCTTGAATACTTTATGCATAAGGCTGCAAGTTGTAAAGGATTAGAAAAACATAGCCAATTTGTTCCCAAGATAGCATCACTTTTGCCCATGGGATTTAAAAGGGTTAATCTTTTTTCTTTCAAATCAACTGGTTTCAGAAAGTTATACAGATTTGTAATTGACTTCTATTTATAAATCTCAACTCTTCCCATACTTGTCAGATGCTGTATGTCCTGCAAAAAATGTTGTTTTATTTTCATTCAGACACAGTGCTCTCTGCTGACATCTTTGTCCAAGACAGGAACTGTCCAGAGAAGTAGTAAATTCCCATAGAAAATCTTTCCTGCTCTGGACAGTTCCTATCTTGGATAGGGGTGGCAGCAGAGAGCACTGCGTCAGACTGAAAAGAAAACATTTGCTGCAGGACATACAACAGCTGATAAGTATGGGAAGACTTGAGATTTTTGAATAGAAGTAAATTACAAATTTATAACTTTCTAGAATCAGTTGATTTGAAAGAAAAACAGTTTAGCTGGATATCCCCTTTATGTTGCATGCTCAACTTAAGGACAAGAATTTTAATGTAACTTGTCCACATGACCAGTCATGTGATCCAGATGTTACTATTTTAGATGTTACATGTTGATCAACTGAATCTACAGTATGTTGCAAACCTGAAACACATCAGCTGTCTGGTTGTCTTTTTTGAAGATTTGACTAAAAGCTACATTTTATAGCAGGCATCGTGTTGGTGGAAACTGCCCTGCATTTTCAAGGGCAGGAGCCATTTTTATTTGTTCATTTGTTTGTTTACTTGGCATAACTCATGTTTATCCAATTTCATTTTTCTTTTCGTATCAGAAGCAGAATTAGGGAATTTCCTGACCACGTTTTTTTCTATCCCCACCCCAAAAAGAGTGGAGGCAGCATTGATCGAGTACAAAGGCTAGAAAGAGTAATGTATGTTTTCACCACAGAGGGGAAAGGATAGGTGGCTTCAGCGCCTATACTGGTATCTCCAAAGAAATAAATTAAGAAGTTGCTAGAATTTAATGTCTTTTATCTTTTGGATCATGTGGGCTCAATTCACCACAATGAAAGGGGACATGTCACATTGAAAATGCAGTCCAATCTGTAGGTAGCATGTTATAAAGGAAGCTGAGCTGAGCAAATTGATATACATATTTGTGAGAAAAAATTGAGTAAAACTTGTAATATATTCAATTAAATCTCAGCTTGTTCTGAGCTTAGGAGTCCAGTGGGCTGTCATACATAGTGATAAGAACTGCCCACTTGACTACTAAGCCTAGAATAGGCAGAGATATCAATGAATGAATGACTGGAACATTTCTTATATAACTATATATCAATCTGCTCAGCTTTTCCTGCTCTATTAAAGGTGTACTCCGGCGGGGGGAGGGGGGGAGGGGGGGGAGGCGGGGGGGGGGGAGGGGGGGGAGGCGGGGGGGGGGAGGGGGGGGAGGCATGGGGGGGGGGCATTTTTTTCCTGGGACCGGGGAGGAGGTGGTGGAGCAGGTCCGCTCAGCCAGTCAGTGACGGAGGCGGGATCCGTTTCAAGTCCACTCAGATCCTGCCTCTGTCACTGACTGGCTGAGCGGACCTGGACGTATCGTCTCGGGCGGCGTCAGACACCAGGAAGCGGCCAGGCACTGGGGACCAGAGCGCCGCGATGCGGGACCCGCCGCTGGAACCGGGGAGGTGAGTGGACGTGAGTGGTCCCAGGAAAAAAATGCCCCTCCCCCCCGCCGGAGTGCCCCTTTAAGTGCTGCGTATACACGGACTGTATTTTCAATATGACAGGTTCCCTTTACATGACTTGAAAATCTAAATCAATAAACCTTCTTTTATGTGAAAAAGTACAGTCCTCTAACCAGTGACTTCTTAGTTGTCCTGGTCTAACACTGTGTTTTTCCAGATTATAACCTCTCCTTTTCTCTATCACTACTACTCTGCCTATTTTTTTTTTTTTTTTTTTAAGAAGGAAAGACTTTTTGCTGTTTTTTTACACTGCCAGCATGGACTTCTGCTTTCTGCCTTGCAGAATGTTAGACTTAGCGGAATCAGTTTATAGAGCATAATATTTCAATTTATAAGCCTTGCAGTGACCTTCAGGCATGAATTTACATGGAGGAATTTATTGCAGATTGTCACATACTTACAACCAGTTTTGTAGTGTTATAAAATGTACCCAACCTCCCAAACCTGATCTGTGACATTGTGTAGATGGAAAGTACAGCTCGCCAGCTCTCTCTTACTAATTGCAGATTTGGTTTCCATTGAAGAATCTGTAATAAAACCATTAGTGATCCGCCACAAGGGGATCTTATGTGAAGATTGATAGTAGAGGTAACATGGCGCACGTCAGTGTACTGGTAATGAGTATGTTCTGTGAAAATGATGCTGTAATTTTCAGGGTGATGATAATAAATCAGTATAAGGCCTGGGGGGGAGGGAGGAAGGGATACTCCTCCATTCTGGTTTGTCCAGGTGTGGTCAGTTTACAGTTTCATAAAAATGTATTTCACCTAAGTATAAGATGGACATAACTATCTGGTGTATCTTGAATTTTCAGGTGCAGAGAGGCCAGATGTGTAAAGAAATTATACTCACGCACTTGTTGTGTAGATACATTTTTTGCATCCGGATCCTTTGCCCCACTCACGCCAGAGGGGCAGGGACGTAACAAGGGCGGAGGGGAAGGGGAGGGTGCGGCAGCATACAGAGGGGGCGTGGCCTCTGTGTGCGCTGATGGCTCCGGTGCGCATATAATGTCCTGCCTACATAAATCCTGTGAGCCTCTGCACTGCTGGGACATTTTAAAGCCCTGTGCTAGAAAGGTCGCACTTGAAGGGGTTATCCAGTGCTACAAAAACATGGCCACTTTCCCTCTACTGTTGCCTCCAGTATGGGTGGGGTTTTGAAACTCAATTCCATTGAAGTAAATGGAGCTTAATTGCAAACCACACCTGAACTGGAGACAACAGCAGGGGGAAAAGTGGCCATGTTTTTGTAGCCCTGGATAACCCCTTTAATAATGCACAAAGCAGAGCTGTCAGCACACAGCTGGTAGGGTCTATGATGATTTCTGTGCAGGGGTCCAGCCAGTGGCAAACATAACATATGTGAAACTATTAAAGGTTCAAAGGGGCCCAGCAGGCACAGTATTCTGTCAGTGAACGGAAACATCCAAAGACTGAAAACTGCTAATGGCCTATAGGTCCCCATACACATTAGACTTTTGATGGCTGTACCAGCTGCCCATACGGGTTTGGCTGTCAGTATACTACATATGGGGCTCTCCCAACCATCCACCGACAGATATTTTTGGTGAGAAAGGGGTCAGGCATGGTGGAAAAACATTACAAAACCCTTTTGATCTGAGAAACATAAGCCGCAGCCAGAGCTCTCATGATGTAGCTAACCCCTCCCCTTTCCATAGAGAACACTGGAGCGCTCGGCTGTGCTGAACATTCCTGTGTATGAGGAGGATGGGTGGCGGTCGGAAGAGACTGCAGACTTTGTTGATTCGGTCAATGAGGCCAACATGCGTCCTCTGCCTTCCTAACCATTTCATGCAATGAATATTCCTGATTACTTAAAGGGGTTATCCAGCGCTACAAAAACATGGCCACTTTTGCCCCACTCTTGTCTTTAGTTCAAGTGTGGTTTGCAATTAAGCTCCATTTACTTCAATGGAACCGAGTTTTAAACCCCACCCAAACTGGAGACAAGAGTAGGGCAAAAGTGGCCATGTTTTTGTAGCACTGGATAACCCCTTTAAAGAGGTTATACAGGCTAAGAAAAAAACATACTGTAGCTACATTTTCACCCCCAAAAAAGTGAAGTGAAGTGAATGGAGCTGCAATACCACACACCAACTGAAGACAAGAGTGGCACTGTTTTTAAAAGGAAACAGCTATGTTAGCACAGAAGAAGTACAAAACAGCTGATGTAGTTGATGTTCATATAACCATCAAGCATATGCATTTATTTATTTATTTTGCATTAGCAGTAGCAAACATATTGAAACATAACAAGTTTTTGATATGTAATTTGCTAGGAAAAATGTATACAATTTAGTTTAACGTCTTTATTAACATGACTCTGGGAGTGATAGGTGTAAATAGTCAATGCTCCGGGTCCCCTGCTGCTGAACATCCTTACAGAACCGTCTATGCTAACAATTATTAGTGGATCTGTTTCTTGTAATATGGAAGTCAGACGGATTATTGGCTTAGTTTGTGTGGCACGGTTAAACAGAGGCCTAGGTAAAAGGCTCTTATGGAAGCTTACCCATAGACTTTAAATAGCAAGCACTAGAGAATTATCTTAAATACTAGAAAACTTCTTCGCCCTCGTCGGAGCAGATAACCGCCATATGCTTCCTTTTTTGGTAATTGCTGAGCTTTTTATAGCAGCTCTGATTCACGCTGCTACGTTCTCCTTATCTTGTCCACCTTTTTGGCAGACTTTGTGATGCTGTTGGGGCTGATTCGTGCCATTTAATTCAAGCAAGACTTAATATATACACACACATACTTATAAATACTTATGCACTTGTTTGTTTTATGAACATCAATGACAGATGTAGCAGAGCTGAATTGGTCATTCTGACACTAAATAGATAATCTTTCCATCAAGGCTCCTGTTTAGGGCTGGATTATAAAGAGGGCACCTGGGGTATATGCCCACCATCTGGAGACTAGGGGGAAGCCTTCACTACCCACTACCATCTGTTCAGCACAATAAAATACTTGGATGCATAGTTCCAGAAATGGCAGGTATTCACAAAAGGAGTGACTCCACCATTCCTGTGTAATCTCAGAGCCTCTATAGGGCATAAAGGGCATATGCACCGAGCCCTATGTGGCCCATTGTGTTATCTTCTGGACCTATTACACAGCCTGATAATCGGGCAGTAAAGGCTGCATGGACATCATTAATGATGTCCATGCAGCCCTTTCCCAAACACCTATTACCTTACCTCTCCCCGCTCCCGGTCTTCTCTCCAATTGTTAGTCGTCCGCAGCACATCGCTATTACACATAAAAATGCGTGGTCGGCACCCAGTGATTTTAGGTCCAAGCCCAAATTCACGATCATCCGATGATCGTTGTCATCGGCTGGTCGCTGTCTCTATTACACTGAACGATAATCGGACGAATTGTCCCGATTCGGCCCATTATCGCTCTATATAATAGGGCCCTTAGAGCTAGTGTGAATACACAACAACTCCCATCATGAATCTTCCCTGTGAGCTTAATAAAAAGATAGTTTCCAGCAATATGGAATAGTATGAAAGCTTCTAAAACAAGAAAGCGATGTAAATCCAGACCACTGGTTCTATCTATAACAATGTGTTATTGAGATATTAGAATCTAGAGTCATTCCTTTACAATATTACATAAAATAGGTTTCCTGTTTAGGCAGCGTGTGGGCAGCGGCAGGCAGCGGCAGGCACACTGTGAAGGTAGACGCGCCCCAGGCTACTATATAATATTGTTACATATAATCTATGTGCTAAGCCAGTAATGGTGGATAACAATGTTGTTCTGCACAAACTAATCCCTATAAAACTGGATTCTATAAGGGTAGCTTTGAGCAAAAATGCAGTTTCTTATCTTATCACCCCACTGTGCTATGTAAAGGCCTGTTCACAACTCTGTTGTGCTTTCCATTTATAACACAAGACACAATGCATCAAACTACATCTGCCAGTACAATGTGGTCTGTCTAAGTTTTGTTATGGTGTCTGCTCCTCTCATCACATCTGATGGAATTTGCCATGGTGACTCTAGACCAAGTGCCCACAGTATATTTAGTATTAGTACATCATTATATCATTTTACACTCCCCTAAGCCCCATCTGATAGCCCATTGTGAACCCATTTATAGTTGCCTTGGCCAATTGTTTCCAACCATATATAAAATTCATATAAAGGTCTATTCCAAAGAAAAAATACTTGTCCCCTATCCACATTGTCTGATAGTAGTATGAATCAGTGGCGGATATATCCCTTGTGCAGCCGATTTACCTACACTGGGACCCAGGCCAACAGTCTCTGAGCCTCAGCCTAGCGGGCCCGCTCCACTGCCCCAGACCCTGCCACATAGGTGATATTTGTTGTCCATCCACGCGTGAACCAGGCGCCTGATCAGATGTCCTGCCACCCGTGGCCCGCCAGCGCCGAGAGACCAGCAGCCGCGACCCACCCCATGCATTGCCTGGCCCAAATACCACACTCCTCTATTGGATACATGAGCCACGACTAGCTGCAGCGGCGCCACGCTCCTGCCCTGGCCCATGATGCACACTAGTGACGTCACCTGGCGGTTGGCGATCGCGGCATTGAGCATCCTGATGACCTAGAGGACCACTGGGGGGACAGGTGGGGTACTGTGTGTGAGGTGGAGGCAGCCAGTATGGGTAGTGTGTGAGGATGGGGGGCAGCCAGGATGGGTAGAATGTGAGGATGGGGGGGCAGCCAGGATGGGTAGAATGTGAGGATGGGGGGGGGGGGGCAGCCAGGATGGGTAGTGTGTGAGGATGGGGGGCAGTCAGGATGGGTAGTGTGTGAGGATGGGGGGCAGCCAGGATGGGTAGTGTGTGAGAATGGGGGGCAGCCAGGATGGGTAGTGTGTGAGGATGGGGGGCAACCAGGATGGGTAGAATGTGAGGATGGGGGGCAGCCAGGATGGGTAGTGTGTGAGGATGGGGGGCAGGCAGGATGGGTAGTGTGTGGGGATGGGGTAGAGCCAGCCAGGGTGGGTAGAATGTGAGATTTGGGGGCAGTCAGGATGGGTAGTGTGTGTGAGGATAGGGGGCAGCCAGGATGGGTAGTGTGTGGGGAAGGGGGGCAGCCAGCCAGGATGGGTAGTGTGTGTGAGGATAGGGGGCAGCCAGGATGGGTATTGTGTGGGGATGGGGGGAAGCCAGCCAGGATGGGTAGTGTGTGGGGGGATGGGGGGAGCCAGAATGGATAGTGTGTGGAGGTCCCCTCTGACTTCTTATTAATCTGGCAGAAAATACAATGTGCCATGGTCCATTATAGAGGTATTCCCTCACATACTTATTGCTTCTTTGGGAAAATAAATTTGTAATACAGCACAGCATGGAGGCTCCATACAGTGATATATATAGATCCCTTACAGCTCTATATTACAGAACCCAAGGGATTCACCATTCCACGTTTTTTTTGTATGCACTATGATAATAGAGTAACATAGTGTAATATAAATTTAAAAAAAATCATAAAAAATACATTGATAACTTAGCTCTGCTACATCTGTGTTGCTGATCTATGTTTCTTAGAAGAGAGGCAGTTTGCCTGTCCTAATAAATAACCCAAGTTAGTAATAACCCAAGGAAACAAATTACAATAGGTCCTCCCCTTTATCTCATCCATAGCAGACGCGAAGACATTGCTCCAGATACTAGAGAAGCAGCGGAGAGAAGATTGGGAAGACTTCTCCGAGTTCCCTGAGCGCTATAAATTATCTGGGGCCGATCCTGGAATAGCTCAGACGGCATTAATAGTATACAAACTCAGATATTTCTACTTTCAGCTTGGTATGACAACATGTACAGACAAATTATAGGATCAGTGATGAAGCCGTACCACATTATTCTAAAACGCTGACATTTTAATGTTACTGGTAGGTGCTGTAACCATGGCAACCGAGAAGTGCGAGCGAGGGTTTTGTAAAACTTGTAGGAAATGCAACATTTATGTTCCAGGAAGCAAGTTCTCAGATCTATCTATCCATCCATCCATCTATCCATCCAATGGCTCTGTAAATGTGTGATATGTTTTCCATGCACTACGTACGTTATGCAACCTACAGCACTATGCATCCTGGTTTCCAAACAAGCTGCCAAATATACTATAACTAGTGGAAGAGTTAGGAAGTTATGCCACAGGTTATTTTTATAGGGGTCTTCCAATAGTATGTATGAAAATAAATATTTTATTTATAGTCATTGTTTAAAAAAAAATTGTTTTTGTTATGAAATATCTTATATTGTTCTTTGTGATACTGCCCCCTGCTGTTCATTGTTCTGTTGATGTCTGTGTCCACCTTCTGCAGCCTCCAGTGGTGGACACTGTATATGTCAGGAAAGAGAACAAGCACTAGATGGAAATTTATAGAAATCTATCTGTCTTTTAGGGAGAGAAGGAGAATGTACAGTATGTGGAAGTACTATTTTTCTTTCACTTTAAGCTAGAAATGGCGCGATGCAAACAATTATTATTATAACAATAATAATAATAATAATAATAATTATTATTATTATTATTATTAGTAGTAGTAGTAGTAGTAGTAGTAGTAGTAGTAGTAGTATCCTGAGCACACTCGGGGTTGTCTTAACCTAAATGCTCTGCACTTGATTACCAGTAACTGAAAAAGTTGTATGCAGCCCTATGGAGTCCTGGAAAAGAGGGATTAGGGATGGTCCGAACCTGCCGAGGTTCGGGTTCGTATGAACCCGAACGCTCGGCAGCAGATTCCGGCTGTCTGCCCGCTCCGTGGAGCGGGCGGATCGACCGGGAGTAACACCTGGAAAACTGGGATACAGCATATGGCGAGCAGACAGCGGGAATCATTACCGAGGGTTCAGGTTCATAGGGCTGCATCCAATTTCTTCAGCTTACGGTAATCAAATGCAGAGTGTTCAGGTTCAGACAAACTTGAGTGTGCTCGAGATTCGCTCATCTCTGGTGCAAGTTAATTGAGGTGCATGGAAGAGCACAAAAAATAAAAAAAAATGTTGAACTGGTGTGGACACTGGAGAAGAAAATTCAGGGAAATGATATCTTAACAGCTTTCTAGCTTTGGTAACCATGGAGTTGCTAAGGGCCATGCTGCAGTGCACTCCTGGGAAATACAGCTGCTTCCTTGTCACATGATGACACTGGTGCCACCCACAAAAAGTGAAGAGAGAGTAAATGTTTACATAGCTAGTGTTAAAACAGTGGTTTGTATTACTCCAGAGCTTTATTTTTTTTTAAAACATGTTATAGATGTTAATAATAATAATAATAATAATAATAATAATAATAATAACAATAATTTCTATTATTATTATTATTGTTGTTATATATATATCTGGTTACCTAACAGACAGTGGATATTTGATATACACAGGTCAGATAATAAAGTCTGGGAGTCCTCTGAGTACATCTTCTCCATTCCGTTCACAGAGCACTGCCGGCTAGAAGTGTATGTACGGTGGCATGCTTCAAGCCTTAAAGAAATTCCTGAGACAGACCGCATGTAACAACCTTATCGATTTCAAAGTGCTGCTCTAAAATAGCTTTGTGTTTGCAACTTCTTTTAGACATTATGGCTATGTCTGTGACGGAAAAATCCCGACTCATGAACTGATTAAAGGAGACACCCGCTCCATGCTGCCGAGGCAAAAGCCAACACAAAGCAATGTCTCATCTGCTACAGCAATAGATCTGTTTCTGTGCAGAGGTTACGTACAATAATAAACAATGCTAAATAAAAAATTACATTGGTCGTATGTAATGTCTCTTGATGTATAGATCATCTTTGCCATTCCATAGGTACAGCAACCACCAGTCCCCAATGTGTGGCTCTCCGGCTGTTCCAAAACTACAACCTCAAGCATGGCATCCTTGGACTTGTAGTTTTTACAGCTGAAGAACTGTAGATTGGGGAGCTCTTTATTGGAGGAAGGTAAGGGAGAATTTATTCTCATTAATTTATTTTTATAGATTTTGTTGGAAAACTGTGTAGTAATAAACGTAGAAACCCATATATCTCACACGTATTTATAGGTTGTTGTAATCTTAGTAAAGGTTGACTCGTATCGATTGCAAATGACGGCAGCAAATTTAAAGAAGTACAGCAAACAGATTATCTCATAGTAACTATAGGTGTTAGCTAAATAATATTCTAATATCACACTAGCATCATGGCTTCCATTTACTTCGGAAATCAGGTCACTATAAAAGATTTGTCATATGGTGGACCCAAACAGTGACCATAGACTAATAATGGGGAATTTTGATATTAAGAATAGCACCACACTTTTCATTCTTCCTTCAGTCAAATGAATACAGTTGTTATGTATTATACATATGTGTATGACTGACCAAAAAAAAACAGAAAGAGCAACAGCAACCTACAGGTGCAAGTGCTCGGTGTACACACATCTGTACTTAAGCCACATGCAGTGTGCAACCTGCAGTGTGAACAGAGGCAAAGAGGTGCTATAGAGAGGCTATAGAGGCCTCCCGACTTTCCCTCGACACAAGAGATCACGGAAAAAAAGAGTTATGTAGGTTAAATGTCAACATTCAGTCCCTTTGTCCTCTTTACTGGGTTTGCGCCTGGTGAAGGATTCATGTATCTGAACCAAGGTTTGCAATTTTGTTTATTGTCGTTGATAAGTTTATGATGGTTGTAACCAATAGACTATGTTCATACTACGTATAAACAACGGCCGTTAGTTGGCACTCAAAACAAGGGTCGTTATTTTGAGTATCGATTCAATTGCATTTAAGTCTATGGACAACCGCCAGAACTACACAGATACATATATTAGCAGAGAAATGCACAGACCCAGTGTCATGTCCTAAGTGTCCGGTGACAGCAGCCCCATTATATGGGCCGTCATGGCAGAGTTTGGCAGTGTCTAAGTCCTCCCAGGAAAGTGCTGCCACTCACTTCGGCCGAGCAGATACACATCTGTAAGTTTAATTAAGAACTCCGGGGCCGGTGCGTTCTGATGACAGGTGCTGGCAGACCTGAGTGACTCCAAGACTCATGAGACTTTAATGACCTGAACCACTACAGTAGGCTAACTCTGCACCACGGAAACTAATAGAAATACAGAATGGCGATGACAGATACCAGCCAGTCCATCAAGGCTTTCTGCTTACTCACAGAGGCATCCTTCTTAAAGGGGCATTGCAATGCAAAAACTTTTTTTAATACTTCCAATTAAAGGTTGGTAACCTCTAAAAGTTCAAAGGTCTCACTATTTTTTCATTAGGTTGTTAGATTAATCAAATGATCAGTTGTTATCCCATTAGTTCCCCCAACATAAGTAGTATATGATAGTTGCTGACCTTCCTATAGGAACTACATGTAAATGGACAAAGGATTTATACAGATGTTGACTACTCTAAGATGAAAGGTGAGGTGAAAACTGTCTGTACATGTCAGATAAGTGTCAGCTGAGCTTTCCAATGTTGGGGGGACCAGCAGACCAGCTAACGTGTATGGGGGGCCTGGGGAGAGAAGAATCAGGCACGTTGGATTTCGGTCCAATCCTTTTGTTCATGGGGAGATAAGCTACCACCAAACAGTGTCTGGCAGCAGCTTTCCCATTAAAGCCTAAATATCACATAGCCCATACTCATTTGATGGTGTTAGCGTAAAGAAAAGTAGTCCGTGAACTGGTGAACTCTCCAGGGCTATTTTCAACTTTCTCATCTCCTGATGTCTGATTCTCCAGTCTTGAAACTTTATATACAGTATATTCAGTCTTGTCTTGGCCGGCAAACAAGCATTCACCACCCAGCCATGATGCTGCAAGTTTAGCTTTGATGACATATGAGAATATGTTCTGATGACAAATTGAAGCAATTGTTGCCGGCTATTATTTACTCTTCCTACGTGTTTTTCTTAAAACAAAACTCCCACCGTTACCACGTACGACAAGCCGGAATGTAGCTCAATACTCGTGGCAAGTTGACAACATGCAATTTCATGCTCGTTGAACTGATCTGTGTTCTGTGTTCATGGACAGCAATACAGTATGGCGGTTTACCATTGTGACCATAAAGCTGCATATATTTAGGCAAAATAGCTTCAGGGACTGGAACAACCTGCTATGTCTGCAGGGGCCAAACACTGACCCGAACCCTGCAGTCAAAAGTCTTTGAGTCATCCTCAATTCAGCTTCTCAGTTTTTAGAATGCTGAGTGACTACTACCATTGTAGCCGCTATTAGGATAAACTTGTGCAAAAACTTTTAGGACTGCTACATGAGGCTTGTGGAAATCCATGTGCTTCCCGCCAAATTTAGTCAGATGTATGGGATGGACTTCCAGTTGCAAAAAATCTATTGCATTTAAACTCCCCCTAAAGGAAGAATTTCTATAACCCTGAATGGCAATGTCTAGCAGTATGAGAAAGGGGGATATAAAGATGATGGTTTTCAAACCCCCCCCCCCCCCCAGAAATGGACATGAGGGTAAATACACCTGTAAGGACTAGCCAGTGCACATAATAGCATACCTCCCAACATCTAAAAAACCTAAGTATAACCCCCCCCAAAAAAAAATAAAAAAAATAAAAATAAATCTTAATAATGCCAATTTAGGTGTGTGAAGTTGTAACTTTTTGGGGTGACAATTGCTAGACGAGCAATGTGTTGTGCACAGTTGATGCCAATATACTCAAGACTAATCTCATAAAACTAATGGATCTGTTCTGAGATGGAGAGAGACTGCCATTTGTGAGCAGCCCCTTATAGAATTTTTCACATTTTTTTGCTCAGCAGATGTGCTTCACACAATTACTGGATTGGATCTGCAGTGACCTATCCGACAGCCGCCTGCTACATCTTTAAATACTCCAGCCGGTTATCACTAAGTGTCTGTATGGCAGCTGACTCTAGCTTGTATTTAGAGGTGTGACTCTGCAAAGTACAGCATGTACTGTGGGGCATTGCATTGGATTCTAAGAAATTCATTCTGTTTTGCCCCTATTTGTTTTAGGTCCGGAGAAAGATAAAAGAAAAATATTTTAGAAAAAGGAGCTAAAAGTTCGATTGTGATCCTTTGCCAATTGTTCTGTAAAATACATAGTGTACTTAAAACCTTGTCCCTAGCAGGGAAGCTATTGGCAAGAACTAAGGAATGTCTATATGACTGTGCTGCTGGATTGTAACATCGCTTCCCGTGCCTTGATCATGTGATTACAGATGGCACCGAGCCACATAAGCCATCATACAATATGAGCTGTCAGAGTAATTGTCTTATTCTTTCTCATACTAATATGTACATTTTTGTCCGCCTAATCTTTCAGCGCTCACTCGATCAAGGACATACGGAAAGGTTGCAGTCAATGTCAGAAGTTATTGGTATAAGACAATTAGTTAGGGAAGGAGCCATTTAAAGATTACGGCGCTCGGACAAGGGGAAAGGACAGAAAACACAAGGCCGTCTTTCAGCTTCCTCAGGGCACGAACGAAGAAAAACACTTTTCTGCATGTGAGGCATTGTTGGCTAAACATAATGCTGTAGGTTTGGGCTCGATTCACACTGTGCTTGTTTACGGTAAGCTTCTAGCATTACTGGAAAATTTCATCATAGGTTAAAAGGGTGTCATCTAGGCCTCTATGTGGGCAGTATATGTACACATCCCGAAATCCTCTTGCCGTATACCACAGAGGGCAACTGCAAGATGCAGTTTGAAAATAGCCTTACCCACAGCCCTATTTAGAACTATAGACAACATGTTTGGGATGTTGCTGTGACCCACGGCCACTCAGTCAGCTGTCTGTACTACAAACATTATACTCACATCACCAATGCAAATTTGTGACAGGACCCATCCCCATGCATCTTTAGTGGCACTATTGTTGACACCAGGGCCTAGAGATGGCTTCTTCTGCACCCCCTATAACTATGCCTTACCTGTCCTACAATCAGTCCAATGTGTTAAAATGCTAAATGAACACATGAGATGGTGGCACAGCAACACTATATAGTGTGATAGTAGTAGTAGTATAGTAGTAGTATGAGTCATGGGCATTCACCATCCTGTTAGAAGCTAGAATAAATGTTAAAAGGAACCTGACATCACATTCATGCTGCCCGAATCACAAGTTGTCCAGGTGTTGCCTAATGGCTTCTACATGTCCCATTGGCCTTGACTGATAGATTTCCATCCATTTGGGTAAAGCGAGAGATCTACCAAACAAGGCTGGAGGAGGGGGAGAAGCAGCTGGGGATCACCTTTATGACTCGTGGTTCCGGTAGCATGAAAGTGATAAAAAGTTCCTTTCAAAGGGCAAACTAACAATGGCATTGGCAATACATTAACTATGCTAGATGCTATAAATCTATAAAACATGTATCTATCATTCATAGTTGGTATTTTTCCAGACTCTCTATAACAGGTCACACACATTGTGATGTCTATTAACAGATGCAATGTCCTATGATCGCTAAGAGAGTCACACTATAATAGAACACAAGGGCCAGTACAGTACAGTAAACTCTTACCACTACAAACCTTTACCTCAGAATACTTATTTCTCTGGAATGTAAACTTCAAATAGCTTTCACTAATAATTACAGGATCCGGCCCAATGTATCTGCTTTACTAACTCCTAGGAACAGAAACACCGGCAATTACAGCCCGGGCGCTTACTGATGTCTCTGTCTTATCCTTAAATAGAATTTTCCACTATAAAGTTTCCTGCCTATCAGTAGTGGATAGATTTATAGAATGAGCTGTAACCTGGTCCCATCACACGTAATCAAATCCTCCAGCAAATGCATCTAATATCTTCCATAGCAACCTGAAGCGCATGGTACATACGGCCTAAAACCCATAGCAACCAATGAGATTTCTGTGGTGATCAATCTATAGCACATTAGACTAATGGAAGCCTATATCTGCTTAGCTAAAATGATTGAAAGTCAGCCTGCTATTTCCTCTGTGTTAATAAATAATGGCCTATGTCTGACGTTGTCTGCCGCTGAACTGCACAGCCCAGTTTGCCTTGTCAATCTTTGGCTCATTTATGCAGTCAGGGCCATGCATTGGTGAGAAGAAGGCCTTGTAGAAAACCTAAAGGGAGCTTCTCTCCTTGTGCCTCACACCCCAGCCCAGATGTTGGGGCACCATAAAGTCACTGGCACATTACACTCATCTCAGTGTCTGTATATTGGTTGGTTGAGGAAGAAGAAGATGTTGTCTCTGTAGTTTGGCTTTTTATATTATATATATATATATATATATATATATATATATATATATATATATACTGTTGCCCTTAATGTTTAAAGTTGGCCAAACATGTAAGACTAATGTTGGTCAAGCCTGTTGATTTTAGCAAGGCTGGCAAACCATCTAATATCTATGAGAGCCTATCAATGCTCACCCGATGACAGATGTTGGGGAAAAAGATGGGTTGGATTGTTGGATGTCAACATTATCGGATCAATTTGTTCTCTGAGAAGATGAGTCACCGCCAGTAATGTCAGGCTGAGCCAAGTATATTAGGTGGCGGTAGAGATAACTGCCTGCTAAATGAGCATTCTGCGACATCTATCTCAAACGAAAGGCCTGCTTAAAGATGACCCTACTCCTTCAATGGCTTTTAACTTACTTGGGTGACAGCGATGAATTGTTTCCCAATATGCAAGCATCCTGTGGCAATGCATTATCTCCAGGGAGAAAGAAAGGTTGAAACCCAGTTTGGCCAATCCTCATCTTCTCTGACATCATCTGTCGGGGGGGGGGGGGGGGGGGGGGGGGGGGGGGGGGGGGGGGGGGGGGGGGAGACTATCTTACTACCTGGTAAGTAGTAGGTCCACCCTACTACCTACAGTTGTCCTACTGACACTTTGGGTTATCCCAATGTCATATGAGGGTCCCATTTACTACCAGTAAAGGTGTGAGATCCTCTTTGGTAGATGGTGTCGCTAATTTGTAAATCAGTATATATATATATATATATATATATATATATATATAATGTCAAGGCTTTATCTACACCGTCCAATAACCATCTAATGATGGATAAACTAACCAATGCAATCAGTAATGGGACACTACAAGATCTTGTTTGCGAAAAACTTGTTTTTCTTTTTATATAAATCTTGCAACTAAACTAACCAAACATACGCAAGAAAAAAACAGAATTATTTTGTCATTTAGATTTCACTAGCAGGCAATGACACCCATTTAACAAAAACATATAGTACCACAATGTGACTGAATATGCTGCAAACAATGACTACAAATCAGAGCAGCTGTCACATTACAGCATTTTTCCAATAGCTTGTGCCTATTTTTGAAAATTTTATTTTATCATCTGTAGTGTAGTTTAGAACATTAAGCTTAACTATACCTTCATTCCATATTTTACATTCCGCTTTTATTATTCTAGTAAAGTTTGACAACTTGAGTCAGCATTAGCTTTGTTTGTTATTTATAGTGGAACAAATTACAATGCCATGTGTCTTCTAAACCTGTCCTATAAAAAACTAATAATCTCATAAACGGGAGACTTTGGGACTTTGCTAGGTTTTTACCTGCTCATTTTTATAGAGCTAGGAAGGGACTGGCAATTTGCTGTATAAATTGTATAAGCAATCACACTTTGATTTCTGTACCTTCCCATTCCTTTTGTAATACAGGAAGAGTCTGTGATTTGAAATGGCTCCTGGCACTGGGAAGCGTCATTACAAGAGACAGCTCTGCATTGCACAATGTCCTCGGTAAAGTTGAGAAACATGAAACAATTCATACCATTTGAATTTCAATCAAATAGCTATTCGGGGGATATCATTTGAATATACATGGTTGTTTCTATTCCCTTTTTTTCAAAAAGTTTAAGCCTATATGAAGAATACCTTGCTCAAAGGCAGAACATGGACCAAGATTTGCAGACTGTGCACCTACAAAGTTGTGTATTAGCTAAAAGAAAGCCCCTAAGGCTATGTTCACACTAAGTATATGTCCGGCCGTACGCGGCCGGACATGTGCGGCTGAAACTACGGCCGTGGGAAAAATAGACATGCGGCCGGATTGCGAACATGCGGGCGAACCGCGAACATACGCCCGTAGTACAGTTATGCTTCACTAGCTTGTTTCGAAGCGATCTGAAACAGGTCATTTACTTGGAAATCTTCGCCCAGCCCAATAAAACACACAGAACCTTTTGGATCTAAAAATCATGTTCAATTTGGCTGAAATAAGTATTCCGTACAGGACCGCATTGAAATCCACAGCCGCGAGTTGGAACAGTTCCGGCCGCAAACAATGGTCTTGTTCATTTTTCAGGGCGCCGTATACGATCCGACCGTAGGCTCATACGTAGTGTGCATTGTGCGGCCGTATATCGTATACTTTCAACCGAACGCATCAACCTCCAAACTACGGGCGTATATTTGCGGTTCGCACTATGGCCTGAACTATACGTAGTGTGAACATAGCCTAAAACTGCTAATATTTGTGGAAAGAGTGGGCCATTTTAAGTTTGCCCATAATCATTTCCCACAAATGTGATTTTGTTCACAGTCTTCTCTATGGAAAGGCAATGGAATAGTCACCAATGAGGCAGGAGGGAAACCAGCCAGAAGGTCACTCAAGCCTTTTCTTCTTCAAGTGAAGCCAAGAACTGGAAGGAGACCAAGATGGTCTTTCCTGTCCTGGCAATCGCTGTAAGAGGTGACTTACATAGCACCTGCTAGATAGGATCCCTGTGCATTCTGATCTACATCTGGAAGGGCACAAAGAGAGTGGCTTATTAGATTTGAGACTGTGGACTGTGACAGGTATGGGCAATACACTATTTTGGGGTCCAGCTGGTCTAGTCCAGGTGCCAATAATTTAGTTTTTATGGTCTAGTAGTAGGACCTCTCACCATTGTCTTGTTTAATGGCTTGGTAATATTAACATCAAGTGGTATATGGTTCCAATATTATGGCAGCCAATGACAGGAAAGTAGCTCGATAAAATAATGGCTAATGGGACATCTGCCAATCCCCAGACCCAGTGAGCACCTATTTCATAATAGGGAATGATTGTGTCAAAAGTAGGAGATTCTCCATATCGGTAAATCTGTTTCCAGTTATCTGAAGGGTTAGTTATCCTTCCTATATTGACCATGTAGGACCAGGAAGTCTAAATACTCTAAAAGTGTGTGTGTGATGAGAAGAATGAAGTCTATAGACCAATGCCTATACTGCTCATAGCAAATCTTGGGATGGATTTAATAATCCTCAAGCACGAGCAAACTGAGCTGTAAGAAGTAAGCAAGGCAACCCATAGGTGCACAAGGCACACTTGGCCCCTAGTAAACTCGATCTGTTTATACACTGATTATTCCTCTCCAGCCAGTCTTTCGCTATCTTATTTATTTTGTATGACTATAGATATGATATTAAACTGTGCATATAATATCTGCTCTTGTAAAGCTTTTGATAGGCTTTAGCCTTTTATAATACTATCTCATACATGAAACACTCCGTTGTTAAGTAACCGGTCAGATAACCTCTCTTTACCACTTAACAATTGAAAGGATATGTCTAGCACAAGTATAACAGCCTAGGACAATCTATGATCTTAACCGAGCCGGATAAAGGTGATTTAGGGGGTAACACCACTAAAGTGTTCCTTTTTGTTGAACCTTTAATAAGTCAGTATCTACTGGCTCGGTCATTGACGCCAAAACTGGTAACAGAGAATTGTATCAGAGAGTCCTGACTAAGCAAACAATACTGTCTCTGAATAGCTACTTCACATAGGATGGCCATAATCTCAGTGACTATATACCATTTGTAGTAAATTCACTTCCATGTGGCCTGCAAGGGTGAAAAAATGGTCAATGCCTTCATTTTCTAATCTAGGCATTACACGGTATGTAAAACCGAGGTCTCTATAGGATGAACATAAAGGGATTTGGACGATCAATTTGCTCTCTGTAGACTACAAAGACCAGAAATTGTGTAGACCTAATACAACAATCATCAATTGCCATCTGTTACGGGAGGATAACATGGCCAGGCTTCTGTTCTGATCATTGGTCATTTTAAGAATTCTGTTAGATCTATGGATAACATTGATTTTATTGCTGTACAGATCAATGCTACAGTTTAGCAAATGGCAAAACATGAAATGAGATTTTTTCTGGATACCTACAGTCAGTGCTAGAATTTAGGAACCTTGCTGCATTCATACACAATGGGGAATTCAACCATGGTGCAAGAAAAGGGATGGGCAAAAGGACAATCTGCAGAAAAGGGATGAGATTTGTATAAACGCATCCACCTGCAAAATATTTCATTTCTGTTTTGTGTGCATTTACCCCAAACTGAAAATTTTACTTGCATTTTTATTTTGCTCAAAAATTCAATTTGACCAATAATATTGTGTCCGATATGGGGTTTGGTCATATACCATACTGTAGACAACACTGTTTTCTACTGGATGTTGTGTTAAGGTGTTAAGGTGTACAAGCCCTTGTTAGGTGGTTGTCTGCATAAGGCCTTATTTAGTTAAATGCATAACATACATATATGAGGCTAACTCGAGCACGCTCGAGTCTAATCAATCGGCATTTGAGCCATAGGCTGAAACCATGTTTTCTGGGCAACCAAAGGCTGCATCCAACTTCTTCAGATGCAAGTATTTAAATGCTGAATGATTAAACTTGGGCATGCTTGAGCTGCGCTCATCTCTAATAGCATGTCAAGTTTTAAAGGGGAACTATCAGCAGGTTAGAATCTAACCTGCTGATAGCCCCCCTATAGGAAGAAGGAATATGTGTTACCCTGCTCCTAAGCGCCGATCCTGTGCTGTTAGTTGAGGTAAAATTCTCTCCGGAGCACTGTTAGGAGCACTGCTGCATCATCCGGCCTGCCCTTTTTAATGATAATCAATGGAGGGGGCAGGCCGGATGATGTGTCGGTTCTCCTAAGGGTGCTCCAGAACGCAGTTTACCTTGACTAAAAGCGCAAGACACATACCTTCCTCCTTAGCATCCCGGTCAGCTAAGCATCAGAAAAGATTCTTTTTCTAAATAGGAACTCTTTAAGGTACTACAAGTTCCATAGGGGCATTAGCCTCTCATCCCATACAAGTGATGGTTCACATCATCCTACTTCCAATCCTGGGAAAGCCTTCACAATAGGTGGTGAGTAACCTATGCCTGTTCTGTACTACATTGTTTCCTAACATTTTGGCATCTGTAGAGAAGTTGCCAATGCCTATCTGGTAAAAACGAACCCATCCCTGTCCGATGGGCAACAAGATTGACTTTTTGTTCCTCCTGACAAGAACATCACCAACCAGACTGGTAATCCTGTTAAAGTAGGCACGGTTTTCCCAGGGTGTGATCCTGCATTACGCATACATGTGCCAGGCAAGTATAAACTATGCTCCCATCTGTAATTTCTGAGAAATGAATTCGGGGAGGAAAAAAAAAAGCAATAGAAAAATATTGCATGTAGCATAAGGTGCTCAACATGCATGCCTCCATATATACTTTGGTCCCCTAGCAGTCATCAGTAATTTCCTCCCCCACTTACACTACATCTCCTTGAACTCCCAGCCCCAGGCGATGCCTTTGTAGGAAAATTAAAGATGGAAAATAAATAGTAGAAAATTCTATAGAGGTTCACTTTGACTGAAAACCCATTAACACCGGTCACAAGACTGGCAAATACAACAGTGATACTTGTTTCGACGTGGGGCCAAGTCATTTTACGCAAGATCTGGTAATTCATTAATCGCTCTTACAATGAGTAACCTGCAATAGTAACGGAGCTGGCAGATCTGCTGAGGGCTCGTAATCTAAGTCTACGCAAACTGATAAAGTTACAAAATTCCTATCAATGCCACCGAGCTGCACGAGGGTGACGTTGGTGGAAAGTCATTCATCTTTGTAAATCTAGCCTGTGCCAAGAATGACAAACTCTTTGCAATTTTTTTTTTTTTTGTATCCAGCTGATTCAGTCTGTTCTCTGGCTCGGAGACGAGGCAGCTGCAATCATATCGGCCTATTTCAATCATCAGTAAAACAATTTGCTTTTTCCCCCTACTAATATACACTATGCATTTCATGAGCTCGGCATTACCGTTCTGTTATGTAAATGTGCTTCGCCAGAGTCCCAGCTTCTGCAAAGCGCTCACAGACTGAGCTACGGATATAAAGCAGGGGATTTAGGTTGCATTCCTAAGTGAGAATACTTGTGAGTAATGTTGACTCAGCACCCTGCCGAGAGACTGATTACCGGGTGACACCTACTGGTTGACAAAATAACAATGCTACAGGCATTTTTTGGGAAGGCCAAATCTTTCATTGGCCACGGGATACTTTTAACTCCGTCTTCGCTGCTAGTAAAATCCATTCTAATGCAATTAAACACCTTTTATTATAGATAATATAACATCTAGGATAGTCTGTTTTAGATTTTGCTATTTAATTCCAAGTATGATATTCAGTGTAAAATCCAGTTAGGATGAATTCTTAGAAAATAAAATCCTTATTTCTTAAAGTTACAGTATAGTCAATTATAAAAACACTTGAAAACATTAATTCAAGGTCCCCTACCTACCTTGCAGGGAAAAGCTTGCAAAGATTTATTTGTGACAATTAAAGGGGTACTCCTGATTCATTTGTTTTTTAATTATACAGACTTGTAACAACAGATATACAAGTTATCAGACATGTAAATGACTTCTATTTAAAAAAAAAAAACAAACAAACAAAAACTTACAGTACTTATCAGCTGCTGTACGCTCGGGAGGAAGTTGTATGGGTATTCCAGTTCAACATAGTGCTCCCTGCTGCCACCTTTGTTCATGTTAAGAACTGTTCAGGCAAGAGGGGTTTACAATGGGGATTTGCTCTTGTTCTGGACAGTACCTAACATGGACAGAGGTGGCAGCAGGAGGCACCATGTCTGACTAGAATATAAACTAGAATTTAACTGTACCATTTATTTCAGGGCATACACAGCTGATCAGTAAGACTTGAATGTTTTAATAGAGGCAATTTACAAATCTCTATGACAATTTTGAAAACAATTTATTTCTCCAGAGCACCCCTTCAAGGCACTAGGACATGGGTCTCCAAACTGCAGCCCTCCAGCTGTTGCGAAACTACAACTCCCATCATGTATGGACAGCTAAAGCTTTGGATTTGGCTGTCCAGGCAAGATGGGAAATGTAGTTTTGCAACAGCTGGAGGGCTGCAGTTTGGAGACCTATGCACTAGGGTATTGGGAAAAATACTAGGCTTGATCGAAAATCTGAAAAAGCTAGGTTCGATCGAACTTGAACCTAGCCGGACCTTTCGTATTTGATTGCTGATTTGATTGCTGACCTAGGCTTAATCCCGGAATTCCAGGCGGTCCCTGGGATGTCTCCGGGATCGAACCTAGCTTTTTCAGATGTTCGATCATCTCTAATAAATACTACTCTTTTTCTTCCTATACTGTGCCTCCTAAACTTTCTTTGTATGGTACTTATTACC
The DNA here is from genome assembly GCF_027789765.1 of Dendropsophus ebraccatus. Taxonomy (NCBI): domain Eukaryota; kingdom Metazoa; phylum Chordata; class Amphibia; order Anura; family Hylidae; genus Dendropsophus; species Dendropsophus ebraccatus. The sequence goes on from NC_091460.1 coordinate 48,136,426, forward strand.
CCTTGTCCCTAACCCCTTAATTAAGCTGCATGCTTGGCCCGCTGAACTAAGAAAAAAGCAGACAAAACAATAGGACTGATTGTCAAAACAAAACACTTAAAAATAATGGTATATGCATGCTTTGTATACGGATTTACTTTCCAACGCGCCAATGAATGCTTCTTGATTCCCATTAACATATTTCAGAATTAAAGGGACAATAATTTTATATTGCATAAGGGCCACAATAGCAACATAGGAAACTCCTTGTTCCCCTATGTCCATATAGAGGAGATGGAGTGAGCCATATAGAAGTAACAGTAGTGTAACAAGCAGCCATACTGCAGCCCGGTGCCAATCATAAACAATGATGTGCCCATTGAGCGCTAAGCTTGCCATGGGAAAGAAGTGTGACAATTTGTGGTAGCACGTCATTGCTTCATTCACACAGAGCTGATTGTGGCAATCTGGCTTTGCACTGAACCCTTACACAAAAGCCCAAGTCAAGGGTGCTGTGATGCAAAGTCCTGAAAAGCGGGTGCCAGTTCTCCCTTGGTTTCCTGTAACAAAGCTAGCCTTTGTGTATTGCTAAATTGGGTGTCCTTGCAGAAAGCAGGCACAGGGGTTATAGCAGAGACAATATACCTGTTGTCATACCTGCAAGTCGCAGTCTTGTGACTTTATTACTTTTTTTTTTTCCTTCATGTCATGCAGTCAGCCAAGGCAGCCTCCCTCACACCCACTGAAACGTATTTAATTCCCCAGACACTGGAAACAACCAGCCTCCTGCTAGCTACAGCTGGAGTCACATAAACCCGGCAGGAAGACGCAGGCCCGTTCTCTGACATGCCTTCCTCCGAGCATGTGACTGCACTTGATGACAGGGGAACCCGAGTGGGCAATGTACGCACAGGAAAGTCATTGGCAGCGTGATGCAAGCCCTCTTCTACGCTGTCATACTCTATATATGGAATCACAGAGTTTGGATTTTTGCAGGGAAAAAAAACATCATCCATGTCTATTCATATACACATGTAAGGCAATGCCAAGTTTAGGAAACAGTGTAATCTAAACCTCAAGTCACAAGACCTTGTAAGAAATAGGGGCAAAGGACAAGCCGTGCTACTCTGAAACCTACAATGTATCAACTCACGGAAGCATGCTGTCCCATAAGATGTGCGACAATACATTATTTCACTGTATTCCAGTCCACACCATTAGGCATAATGTAATGGTTTAGACAAGTGAATACAGATATATTCATGTGTTCCTATCTATGCAAGGCCAAATATATCACACAATGGACACCGTCAAGAACTGACCGACTCCATTGACTTATAATGGGGTCCACTAGGTTCTGCCGCTGTGTTTGTTGTTTTGACAGAAAACAGAGCGCCACATGTGACGTTATTCATCCCGTCAATAACAACAAATTCTGCAAGTCATAGTTATATAAATAGTATGAGACATCTATTCACATAGATCAAAAAGTAGAAAAAGTATTTATGGCTAGTATTGGGCAGACGTGTCAAACTGTGCGGGGTCGGCAACGTTCTCTGAACCCTAATGCTTGGTGCGTGATTCTCTGTAAGTTTAATACTGCCCTAGGGAGTCCTGGAAAACATGGACACAGTCATAGGCTGTATGTATGTTTTCCTGGCAGACCTAGGGCAGAATCTCACCTCTGCAGCCGCTCAGAATCAAGCGCCAATTGGTCGGATATGGAGAATGTTGTCACATGCAAACAGTTTGACAGGTCCATTTTACACTAGTCATAATGCTACATGTGAACCACATTCAACAAGTATCAGGTCATGAAGGTAAAACATGGTTAAGAGGTTAATCCCAAGATCAAAGTTATCAGAGGATGTCTGACCACTGGGATCCCTACCAATCCTGAGAACGGACGTCAATTTAGGGAAATCCCCAGGATGAATGGAGCAGAGGTGCACACGTGAGGCCAGTGCTCCATTTATTCTCTAAAGGGCTTCTGTACATTACCAAGATTTTTTTTAACAAATGAACCAGCTTTAGACTATGTTCACACATAGTATTTTCACCAATTTCAACCAAAACCAGGAGTGGATTGAAAACACAGAAACTGCGCAAATCTTTCCATTATAGCTTTCCCCTTTCAGTTCCACTCCTGGTTTTTGTTAAAAAAAAAGTCTGACCAAAAGACTGAAAAGTATGCCAGAAAACATCCCCTTCAGGAGAAAGCAGCTCTCTAGTGCCACCTATAGGTAACTACCCTGTAAGTTAATATTTATCAATGGTTTTGCTGCCTTCTAGGGGAAAGCTAATTTGCATGGCAAAACTGACCAATAAAACATAGAAATGAGTTACTGATGGTTATGTTATTCCTAATAGAGTCCAATCTGTCAGCAGCACATTATAGAACAGGAAGAGCTGGGCAAATTCATATCGTTTTGTAAGAAATTATTAAATTCAATCTCTGCATATTCTTGGCTTGAGGTCAAGTGGGCGGTCCTACATAGTGATTGACAGCCAGCCACACTCATACAGGGAAGGCTGTCAATCCACACAAGAATTCAGTCCATGGTCTATCCTATGTTATTTACTGACTTCACATACTTTATAAGACCATATGCTCTGTTTAGAACACACTCGGAAATTCAATGAGACTATATTGCCTTGGGTCTGCCAAATCTACCCCTTCTATAAGCTGATGGTAAAACATTCCTCTCAGCCAAAACTGAAGGCACCATGTAAGACACCATATAGACTATGTGAGATCCTGCTTGAGATAGATCTAAAATAAACTTCCAGCAACAAAACAGTTAAATAAAGACACAATGTCCATTTCAATTAAGGCTTTTCCATCAACTAACTGGTGTAATGCAATACGGCACGTGGCCGGGCCACTCTCCTCCTTGTGTACTTGGGTTTTTTTATGCCAGTGTTATGTTACACTGACAAAGGAAGCACTGGTGAAGTTCAAGGACAACAATTGATGCAGCTGTCTTTTAAGGCATTCCACTTTAGACATGAAAGTAGTCCTTATTTGTCACTGTCTCTGAAGAGGATCCTCTTGCCTCATCTTGTGAACCGGAGGCATAAATCAATAAAGGCAATTTCTAGCAATGGTCTATACAGGAGGAAAGTTTAGTACGAGGTGACTTGCCTCAACCAAACTCTAGCAGTACTGAGCAATACTCTGAAGGCAGCCATTTTGTTGGAGAACTCTAAGCAATCACATCTGTCATTACTGATGACTGTCACCTTGTGTCTGGATTGGCTGAGCCTTAGTGCCGCCCACAATATAGCTGCCCCCATGGAGTGTTTCCAGTTGAATAGGTCTTACTAAATAATTCTTGTTTGTGGAATGATTGGTTGGGGTTTGAAACTCAGTTCCATTGAAGTAAATGGAGCTTAATTGCAAACCACACCTGACCTGGAGGCAAGAGTGGGGCAAAAGTGGCCATGTTTTTGTAACGCTGGATAACCCATTTAAGACTTAGTTACCCATCAAAACCAAAACATTTTATAGCCATCAAAAGGAAACATTATATACCAGTAGCAAATTGTGTGAATTGACTCTATGGCACCTTAATTCCAGTAGCAGAATTACTAATTCATGTAAATGATATAGTGCTAGTAAACGTATTACTCGCTAATCCATAATAATGAGGGTTAGACGTGAATAAGTTATATATGATATGTCTATATAGAGGAGATCCTCATATTAATGATGCATCATGCAGCACTCCAGTTACCATGTGGCACTGGGCCAATGTAACGCGTATAAGTGCTTACAAGTGGCACTTGAAACCTGTTACAAGACTCGAAAACAATTACTTCCCCCGATTTCTCTAAAGTCTTCACTTGAAACTTTTGCCCACAGATTCTGCTCGAGCCAAATATTCTGCATATTTGTGGAAGCCTTCATTTAATTTCCTTAGTCTTACAAGGCCTACCCAAAGCAACCCAGCAGCCAGAGGGAACATAGCTTTATTTATAACCTTCACGCTTGTGGTCAACAAGGCATCCTCTTTTAAATATATTTTTGAAAATTCCCCAATGACTTCGGATACATCGGGTGAATTTTCCAAATATTGCAAAACCTTGCACCTGTTTGTCAGGTTTCACTGCAGCTTAGTGTATATATATATTTCCCAATTTCATCCAAAAATACATAAAATAAGACAAGCAGGAAGGTACCCTACCTCAAATATATTCGACGACTCATTGCTGTATTGATTGGAAATGTTTTCTGATTGGTCACTGTACCACTTTAATCCACCCAAAAAGCTGTCTGCATCCAAATCATTGACATCAAGTTCAGAAAGATCCAGCTCCGGAAGATCGGGGCAAAGGGGCTGGTCTTCGCCAACCAGAGCTGCGCACTGCAAGAAACACAGGTAAAAAAATTATCACATGAGAACTTTTTTGAATACAATTTGTGTTATCACATGACATACGACCAGCACTGGTATCACCACGAGTTCATCTGTTTTTTTGCTGGGTGTCCCTCAAGGTTACACTATGCTTAAAAAGTCTGGAAGCCTTCCAGATTGAGCAATCGTTCACCATACCTGTAGCCATCAAAATGTCTCTCCAGGATATGGCCCTTTGCCACATTCCGTTAAGTCTCAAGCAGAAGGGTCACTGGGGGCACAGTTGCTCTATATTTTAATTCTTGGCCAATGAATATTTTCATAGAAAGATCCTTCTTGGAAGAACCCTGCCAATAGTGTAAGTGGATGGCTTCTTTTACCCTTATTTTCATAATTTTATGACATTTGCAACGGTCAATTTGAACGGTCTATGAAAATCTACTTTTTGTTTGCAAACTTTAATACCTATACAATAAATCACTTTGGCAAAAACATAAATTGATTAAAACTTTTTGATTGCAACTTTTTTGGAACCTAAAGAAATATTCACTGTTGAAGAACAGTCACTGGTCTGCACTGTAAGCAACACATCGAATCGTGCACCAAGCAAGCTTCGGATATCAATAGCATAGTTGACCAAAGAAAATCAAGTAATGTGTGGCCCATTACTAATCTGACCTTTCAGTGGGTTCCAAGCTTCACACGCCTAGCCGTCCTCTCCTGTCACACTCACATTCCTGCCACTTTCTCACACATCTCTAACAGGTGCTTATCAATTCTTGACTCCATCCACTTCCTATCTCCAGAAGGCCTACATGTTAAAGCTACATCCCATAGATTGCTTATAAGGTTAGAAAAAGAAAAAACAGGTCTGCAAATTAGCATTAGTCACTGGAAGAGTCATTGATGATAGTGGAATTCTACATCACTGCACATACTTGTCTATGGAGCTCCAAGCTAAGGAGGTCCTAAAGCAAAAGGTTAAGTGTCACTTGCCATCCTTAAAACACCCATCTAAGAGGTTACCTTCAGCATCAGACTTTTTTTTTTTTTTTTTTAATTTGGGACATGTAGCCAGATGTAGGAAGAGCAGGAAGGGTTGGTAAACTTGTTGCAATGTGTCCTGTAAGAACGACTCTATCAATCTTCACCATCTTCTTGCACATCGTCCTCATTAAAATGTGAAACATCTGGGACTTTAGCTACGTGGGCCTTTATTAATATGAGCATCGGTCTGTCCTGTTCTGGGAGCAGCAGACAGATTGTATTTTCCAGCAAGTGTTTTTTTTTTTTTTTTTTCCTTTTAATCAGCTTTTTTTTTTTCTTCAGTTTACCAAGCTTCACAAATTAGCTTCATGTAAAAAAAAAAAAGCACACAGTATGCAACAGAGATGTACGAGCCCAGCAGCAAATTATGACTCAGACAGGACCAAGAGTTAATCCATTTATGCATAGAATAATAGGATATTCCAGCCCAAACCATGGTGATCATCAGATCAATAACTGTTGATATGTTACTTGCAATCATTGGTTTGCAAAAAATAAATCTTGGGTATTTCCATGCTAGCTGCTCCTCAATCAGCTCGTAGGCAGCATCAGGAATAATGCATGATGGAAAAATGAGGATCCAGCAGCTGAGACCCATGCTATCTGCTCAACAACAAGCCACAGGACTCTCTGGCTACTCAAAAACAATTAGGACTTTGCAGTCAGGAGCCAGGTCACTTACAGTTCTGTTGGTCTATTAGATAAATTAGGTTTGCATGCATTAATATATTAATATTCATAGTATCATTGGAGCATCTAATATGCAAATAGATTTAAAGTGGTACCCAGTCTAAATGCATATAAATGTAAATATATAAATACAGTGATCTATATCTATAAATATTTATCTTCTATCTATATACAGGTATCTGTTTAGGTTGCAAAGTTTCCCCTGCATCCTACATAACAGTGTTTCCAATTGTAGAATGCAAAACATGCAGAACTGTATCTTCTCCATCACACTCCAGGGACTAGTCCAGAACTGCTTGCTTTTGAATCCCCCCACCCCTCTATATGAATTGTAGCCAGCAGAAGCTGTAGAATTGATGTATGGCTACCTATTTTTACACATGCAGCAACATCTTGCACAGCACCATCCCATACACTTGCTATTCTCCAGTATTCAGTGTAGGATCACAAATGGAAATAAACAGCCCATCATCATCATCATCATCATGCACAGTAGTGATAACTGGAGCTCTTCTGGCCAGCAGAGGGAAACTATAATCCCTACTAATAATAATCATCATCACTACTAGCATCATAATAGTATAAAAGAAAGAGAAAGTATCCTGAAAATTATGCAATAATACCCGAGCATAGGATAATCCATCCATATCCCAATGGAAGAGTATGCAGGCAGCAGCAAGAAGTGAGATTATTTTAAGTTAATTGTTATATAAATAGCCATGGCTGGCTTCCAAGCAGGCCACTGGAAAGACTTCAGACACTGATTCATATCAATATCTTTGAGCATACATATTGCATGTGACTGGAGAGAAGGAGAGAGAGAGCCAGAGACACATGCAAATAGTTTCCAACTGCAAGAGGCACTGATGACAGCAGCTAATCTCTGGCTCTAGCATCATACAAGTAAAAACCCTTAAAATAGCCTCCAGATAATGTTAAGACTTGTGCCTCCACCAAGTGTCATGGTTTGAGATTTTGGAAGAAGAAGAGGAAGAAGAAGAAGAGGAGGCGGCGACTAATCAAATAATAAAAATAAATATAGTAAATAATTGCAAAAAAATTTAGAAATAAATAAAATGTGCATGCAAAAATAGAATGAAAGAGGATTTGTGTGCATGCTCACCTCTATATCACTCCATACAGAGTCCTGGTTGCACATGTCCCACGCCATTCAGTCCCTGAATGACGGCAGTAAAGCTTTGGAAGTACAATCCACAGGCACACACAGAGCTAACACTCATGCAGGCAACTAGCCCCTTACTGAGGCTCAGCTCAAGGCACCTGTCTTACTACTGTTCCCAGTCACATGACCAAGCTATTAAAGTAGGCTGGTCTGCCACTCTGCCTGCCCTGCTGCTGCTGTTGCTGCTGCTGCTCCAAGCTGTGTGATGTCACAGCAAGGCAGACCCAGCTCCTGTGAAATGAATCTTCCCATCCACTGTTAACCTCTTCCACACTGACAAGTGTGGGCATTGCACAGGATCCTGGAGGAGGAGAGGGATGCTGCTGCTGCTGCTGCTGCACACACACAGACTGCCAGTGCCTTGCCACCCTGCTGCCAATGTGGCCATTGCTTTTTGCCTTTAACCCTCTCAGGAGCAGCCAACTGTATTGCACAGGCAAGTTGGGATGCAGAGGCATTGGCATTGTCTTTGCCTTCTTGGACTGGAGCTGCTGCAGAATCTTAGAGGAGGAGAGATGATTGACAGCATAAGGAGCCGCTTCATTCTGTTCTGCTTAGATCTGTGTATTAAGCTGATTATACACTGGCTGCTTTGTTTTGCAGCTGATACATGGGCAAGGATTGGGTGGTATATAGGGTTGATAATGGGAACAGATTTGGGTCCCAGAAGGCTTGCAGGTGTTACATTGATCGTGTGTGGGTGAGATGCCTAGGCTTACCCTTATCATTAGTTTTTATCGCCAACCCTGTATCTATATACCATGTAGAGATGGCACGCATTACCCTGGCACATATTCCCCCCATTACCATCACTGCTTTAGGAAAATTGTGCACTAAGGCTAGGTTCACACTGTGTTTCTATACGTATAGGTAAATGTAAACATTGATTTCTAGGTTACCATATGTCCACATTTCACTGGTATTCGCTTTCTTCTGTATAGAATAGCATAAAATTCTGCACTATTCCGCATGGAAAAAGTTACAAAAAAAAATAGATATGGTGTTTTAAGGGGAAATGACAATGTGTTCCAATAGCAAAGTGATTGTGGTGTACAGCATTGAGCAGAATCCATTTTTAGCATCCGTTTAACATATTGGTTTTTGTGCTTTTAAAGAGAGAATAAAAACATGTAGGTCAGACGTAAACACAAACACAGCGTGACCCCAGCTTAGAGGGATGCTACGCATTGCCTGTAACTGGGCATATAAGGCCAGACAAGCTCAGAGCCTAGGGTCACATGATCACACAGAAGAACCCCATATGCCTGGCCCATAGATAAGGAGGGGGGCTGCTGGGACATATATGCCCTGGGTGGTTGGGGGTATAGATGGCGCTAATAAGAAGCTGTTAGACAGTCCTGCAAGAGTAGTCAGAAGTGAATTCTTCTTTGGATGAATGAACGTGCAGCTATGCCTCTGCCCCCTGGGGATGGAGGTAATGTGAAGTGCAACTAAAGCATGATTTATAAGTAACCTTTCTCCCACATTTATTGAAAGTCAGTTCCAAGCATCAACTACTCTTTCAGTAGACTCCACAACTGTGCCACTTTTTTATTGCCTTGCTGTTTCCTTCATCTTGATCATTGGGTTAACATGGCAACTCATTAAAGGGGTAGTTCACCCAAAATAAATTATTTTAAATCAACTGGTCCCAGCAAGTGCCAGAGATTTGTACTTCCCATCTATTAAAAAAATCTTAAGTCTTCCCATACTTATCAGCTGCTGTATGTCCTGCAGGAAGTGGTGTATTCCATCCCGTGCTCTCTGCTGACACCTCTGTCCCTGTCAGGAACTGTCCAGAGCAGTAGCAAATCCCTATAGAAAAACTCCTCTGTTCTCCACACTTGAAAGAATTCTACTTCCTGCAGGGAATACAGCAGCTGATAAGTACTGGAAGACTTGAGACATTTTAATCAAAGTAAATTACAAATCTCTGGCACCAGTTGATTTGAAAGATAATATTTTTTGGATGAATAACCCCTTTAAGACTATGCTGGTGACACCTCTAGTAATGCACCTAAGCATTCCACTGGCTTCCCTCAAGAGATCAACATTGATCTAATGATGGACTCCAGATTCTGTGTCACTAGCCATTGAATGGCCCAAAATTACAGCAGCCCCCGCTGTCTCCCACCCCAGCGTCATTACCCAGGCGACTGATTCCAAAACCACACAATTGATTAAAATCAGATTTGAAAGCCACTCCTCCCCCCACCCCCGCCTCTCTCTATTACATAGTTGTGTCATATAATGACCAAAATCCCTAAAATCTTATTTTAATTTACTTCGCCTTTTTTTTTTTTTTTTCCAAAACAACACAAGAGCTCTGGAGTATAAGACCAAGGGAAAGTGGAGCAGCGAAATGTGAAAGGCGTGTTTACTGTAAATATCACATTGTGCCAGACAAGCATACTGAGCTTCATTTACAAAATACTGCCCTGCACTAACATATACACAATGTTCTATCTATCCATCCATTTATTGTTCTATATCATGTCTGTCTGTCTGTCTATCTATCTATCTATCTATCTATCCATCTCCTATCTATCTATCTATCTATCTATCTATCTATCTATCTATCTCCTATCTATCTATCTATCTATCTATCTATCTATCTGAGAAATTCCATAGACGTTTCAATAAAACAATTGGCAATTAACCAGTGCCATAAATAGTAAATAGAGCCACTTCTGTGCTATCAAGGTCCACGATATCTATAGACAGAACAAAAGGGGACAGCGCTCCATAGCGAGGATCAGAAGGATAAAGTGCAAGGGGGTAGGGGTGCAAGGCAACCCTCACCTGGTGTGGTTGTGCTAATTCGAAAGCACAACACTCTTACACACACGGATCACAGACCGCAGCCTTTCCCGATATCCAAAGGAAAAAAGACAAGAGAACACCTCCAACACTATGGCTGATAGCGGGTAGCAGGATAACATTGCCAATACAGCGCCTGCACTTTGTTCCCAATCAGCTCAGGAGCTTCACTCCCATACTGCCACTGCAACCACTGTTCCTCTCCTTCCTTCCCTTTCTTCCCTTCCTTTCCTTCCTCCCTCCCCTTCCCCCATCCCTTCCTCTCCTTCCTCCCTCCCTTCCTTCCTTCCTTCCTTCCTTCCTCCCTTCCTCTACCTCCTTCCTTCCTTCCTTCCTTCCTCTACCTCCTTCCTTCCTTCCTCCCTTCCTCTCCCTCATTCCTCTGCCTCCTTCCTTCCTCTACCTACTTCCTTCCTCTCCTTTCTTCCTTCCTTCCTTCCTCTCTCTCCTTCCTTCCTCCCTACCTCCCTCTGTCCCTTCCTCTCCTTCCTTCCTTCCTTCCCTTCCTCTCCTTCCTTCCTCTCCTTCCTTCCTTTTTCCTTCCATCCTTCCTTCCCACCTCCCTCCCACTTTCCCTTCCTCCCCTTCCTCCCTTCCTTCCTCTCCTTCCTTCTTTCCTTCCTTCCTTCCTTCCTCCCTCCTTCCCTTCTTCTCCTCTCCTTCCTTCCTTCCTTCCTTCCTTCCTCTCCTTCTTCTCCTTCCCCTCCTCCCCCCTCCTTCCTTCATTCCTTCCTCCCTCCCTCCCTCCTTCCCTTCTTCTCCTTCCCTTCCTCTCCTTCCTTCATTCCTTCCTTCCTCCCTTCCTTCCTCCCTCCCTTCCTTTCCTTCCTCTACCTCCTTCCTTCTTCCTTCCTCCCTTCCTCTCCCTCCTTCCTCTGCCTCCTTCCTTCCTCTACCTCCTTCCTTCCTTCATCTCCTTTCTTCCTTCCTTCCTTCCTCTCTCTCCTTCCTTCCTTCCTCCCTACCTCCCTCCGTCCCTTCCTCTCCTTCCTTCCTTCCTTTCCTTCCTCTCCTTCCTTCCTCTCCTTCCTTCCTTTTTCCTTCCATCCTTCCTTCTTCCCTCCCTCTAACTTTCCCTTCCTCCCCTTCCTCCCTTCCTTTCTCTCCTTCCTTCCTTCCTTCCTTCCTCCATCCCTTCCTCTCCTTCCTTCCTTCCTTCCTTCCTTCTTCCCCTTACTCTCCTTCCTCTCTTCCCCTGCCTTCCTTCATTCCTTCCTACCTCCCTCCGTCCCTTCCTCTCCTTCCTTCCTTCCTTCCTCTCCTTCCTTCCTTTTTCCTTCCATCCTTCCTTCTTCCCTCCCTCCCACTTTCCCTTCCTCCCCTTCCTCCCTTCCTCTCCTTCCTTCCTTCCTTCCTTCCTTCCTTCCTTCCTTCCTTCCTTCCTTCCTCCCTCCCTCCTTCCCTTCCTCTCCTTCCTTCCTTCTTCCCCTTCCTCTCCTCCCCCGCCTTCCTTCATTCCTTCCTCCCTCCCTCCTTCCCTTCTTCTCCTTCCCTTCCTCTCCTTCCTTCCTTCCTCCCTACCTCCCTCTGTCCCTTCCTCTCCTTCCTTCCTTCCTTCCCTTCCTCTCCTTCCTTCCTCTCCTTCCTTCCTTTTTCCTTCCATCCTTCCTTCCCACCTCCCTCCCACTTTCCCTTCCTCCCCTTCCTCCCTTCCTTCCTCTCCTTCCTTCTTTCCTTCCTTCCTTCCTTCCTCCCTCCTTCCCTTCTTCTCCTCTCCTTCCTTCCTTCCTTCCTTCCTTCCTCTCCTTCTTCTCCTTCCCCTCCTCCCCCCTCCTTCCTTCATTCCTTCCTCCCTCCCTCCCTCCTTCCCTTCTTCTCCTTCCCTTCCTCTCCTTCCTTCATTCCTTCCTTCCTCCCTTCCTTCCTCCCTCCCTTCCTTTCCTTCCTCTACCTCCTTCCTTCTTCCTTCCTCCCTTCCTCTCCCTCCTTCCTCTGCCTCCTTCCTTCCTCTACCTCCTTCCTTCCTTCATCTCCTTTCTTCCTTCCTTCCTTCCTCTCTCTCCTTCCTTCCTTCCTCCCTACCTCCCTCCGTCCCTTCCTCTCCTTCCTTCCTTCCTTTCCTTCCTCTCCTTCCTTCCTCTCCTTCCTTCCTTTTTCCTTCCATCCTTCCTTCTTCCCTCCCTCTAACTTTCCCTTCCTCCCCTTCCTCCCTTCCTTTCTCTCCTTCCTTCCTTCCTTCCTTCCTCCATCCCTTCCTCTCCTTCCTTCCTTCCTTCCTTCCTTCTTCCCCTTACTCTCCTTCCTCTCTTCCCCTGCCTTCCTTCATTCCTTCCTACCTCCCTCCGTCCCTTCCTCTCCTTCCTTCCTTCCTTCCTCTCCTTCCTTCCTTTTTCCTTCCATCCTTCCTTCTTCCCTCCCTCCCACTTTCCCTTCCTCCCCTTCCTCCCTTCCTCTCCTTCCTTCCTTCCTTCCTTCCTTCCTTCCTTCCTTCCTTCCTTCCTTCCTTCCTCCCTCCCTCCTTCCCTTCCTCTCCTTCCTTCCTTCTTCCCCTTCCTCTCCTCCCCCGCCTTCCTTCATTCCTTCCTCCCTCCCTCCTTCCCTTCTTCTCCTTCCCTTCCTCTCCTTCCTTCCTTCCTTCCTTCCTTCCTTCCTTCCTTCCTTCCTTCCTCCCTTCCTCACTCCCTTCCTTCCTTCCTCTCCTTCCTTCTCCCACTATCTTGGTCCATGCTGTCTTGTCTAGTGGATCAGTTTTATTCAGTATGTTATAATGTGCAGCATGTACCAGATCTGGTGCATTCATATGCACCTATGTGTTTTTCTGTGCCCCCAGTATGAACTGGTTTAAGATGGGCATGATGGGGGGTGGAAAACACATTACATAGGCTGCTTCTTATTTCTAAAACTGAAATGTATATCCATGTCTTCCAGCACTGAACATCATCTCAGAGGTTTGCCATTCTCCTAAGGCTCCAAGATTATATATCATAGAATATCCGTCCTTAGGTGTAATGCAAACTGAAAACCGCATTTGCATTTGTCTGTGATTCCTAGAACTAAATGATGTTGAAGTATGTGCTGGTGATGCTGTATTGGTGACTTCATTAATCTGTGTCTTGTGTCAAAACCAGCCGTTCTCTATAGGAACTCCTCTATCTGTCATGTAAAGGAGGGCTTCCCCCACCGCAGCATCCCCTGTGTATAGCCCATCACACACCAATACTCCGGCTAAAAAGACTTCCAGGCACAAATTATATTTTATGCTTACATGATAAAAACAGCACAGAGGCCTGATAAACATATGGATCTATTTCACCCACCTACAGACGATAATGGGGTTTTCGGATGCAGGTGCAGCTGTTATGAAATTGAGCTGGGAGGATGTATGCATGTGCGGAGGAGATCATTTATCAATGCCCAAAGGGTGCACTACATGCTAAGCTGATGCTATGGAATAGAAAGCTGGCTTTCAGGAAACATGCCTACATTCCGGCTTTATTCTCCACAACGTTATATAGATGCAACACTGGGGTGTGCGAAAATGCATTAATCTGACATGATACAAGGGTCAATTATAGGGAACTGATGAAAGATTAATTGAAGTGAATGAAAGCAGTGCTGCAGTATCCTGGCACCATCTTGGCGTCCAGGTCCGTACATTGTGTTTCCTCCTGGCACCGTGGCTGTGCAGAACAGCTGATTGTTGGGGTTTCCAGGGGTTGGCACACCACTGGTCAGCTACTGCTGATTCTCAATAGGCCGTCAGTGGGTTTTCCATGAAGCTGGGTGTATATTTTCAATAACTATCAGCTAACTGTTTATCTTGCCCACTGCTAACTTGCCCAATAACCCCAAGTACATGCACGTTGGGCACAGCTGAACATACAGAAGAAAGGGGAGGTACACCATTGCCAGAATATTCTGGCTGCAGCCTATCTCTCCAAGAACAAAACGATTGGGTAGTTGAACGTTTGTTTTTAGAAAAGAACGGATGCTGATTGCAATGATATCAGCCAGCGTTCATTGTTCCCTGCAGCTACAGCATTGCAATGCAATGCCACCTGCTGTGTTCCACCTTTGTTATTTTAATGTCCATTCTTTAGAACGGATGTTAAAATACTATAAAATAATGAACATGCCCAATAGCTGTTCACACAATGTAAAGTACGGCCAGTGGCTGTACTTTACATTGTAGTCAATGGTTAATTGAATTGCAGGCACACCCAACGTTGCCTGAAAAAAAATAATGTGCCGAACACCGCCTGGTGTCCAGCAGTACAGCACTGTCTATTGCTTTGCAATGGATGGTGCTTTAGTAGGTGTGAACATAGCCATAGACAGAGAAATCTTCATAATATTTTCTACTATGGCCCCATGACCAGTCAGAATCAATATACTGTAAACTTCTCTGCCACAACAACAGGGGCCACAGAGCTCCCCTCCTGAAATACTCTGTGCTGCTTTACTTTCTATGACTGGTAGTGATACAGAGAATAGAGACTGATAATAAGACAGCAGCTTGTGTATAGATGTCCTTATGCACCGCGATATAGGAAGCAATGATTTAGTGTAATAAAATAACCAACTGAAATGTGAATGCGTGCAGATAGCACTACTGTATAACACAGCGTCTCCATGCAGATCTCCTGACGGTTGCAGGGTGAGGAGTGTCTGGTGTAATTTAATCCTTCAAAGTTTTCAGTAGCAACAAGTAAAAGCAAAACAAAAGTTTTGTTTTTGGTCATGCAAAGTTCAGAGACACGTCTGTGAGTTGTGTAAAGTGCAAACTCTCCGACTCTTAGAGGACTATGGCCGGAGCTGTAAACTGCTCTTCCAATGCAAAGTTATGTTGAACTCTATGCTAAAGTTTTATTACATGTCTACAATGTACAGAATCACATTGCACTTATAGAGTATCACCACTGTACAGGCAATGACATTCTAAGGCTATGTTCACATGTGTGGTCACACTTCTTTATTTTTTATTTTTTTATTAGTTAATTAATTAATTTATGTATTTATTTACTCCCTCATGGGAACACAAAAATGAAAATGTTGACCAATTCTAAATAACTGGGTGACAGCCAATATGACACAAATACACCAAAAAGCAGAGGATCCCCAGCGCAGGCTGTACACCTAAATATAAAAAAAATATTGGTTCTATTGTTTATATCTACATGTATGGCCTGGGCTGGGGATCCTTTGCTTTTTGGTGTGTTTGGATGCTCTACTAGATTGGACTACAGGTTTTGAGGTCCGAGAGCTGCGGCCTATGCCAGATCTACACTGATTATACCAGTAGTTGTGGGGGTTCACAGCTGCACCAGGTGAGTGCGGACCCTGTTTCTCTCCCTATCTATTCCACAATTCATACTTTGCTTTCTGTTTGTTTTCTCTTTACTATTCATTTAAATAGCCATTATGACTGTCATTCCTGCTCCCACATGAGTTGTATATCAACTCGTATAATAACTCGTAAATGGCAAATCTGGATGGTAAGATATATACTACCTATTGTAATTATTTCTTGTATAGTCTTTGTATGTATTGTGATAATATAATGCAAGATTTAGCTGAATAGGTTTTTGCCTATAAACTAAACGATCAGTAGGTGGCTGCACTGGTGCTCCTATGGAAACGGTACAGTCACCAACAAAAGTAAGCATGGGCAGTAAGTATTAAAATGGATCTGTCAGCAATTCACATTTCAAACAACTAACTATTGTCTGTTAGGGCAAGGAGACACATGGTACCTTTCATACATCTGCTTGTACTTCCTTAAAAGATAAATCTGGCGTTTTCTAAAAGCCGGCAGGGGGAAGGGGGGAATTGATTTCAAGTAACAACTTACCTCTCCCCATGCCTGCGGTGAGCGGCGGGAGTGGGCTCGGGGATCTCCAGGGTATCCATGTCACAACCCAGCTGACAGGCCTTTTCCTTCGAGTCGTGACATAACCACAACTTGGGGGAAAATTACTTCTGGCGGGGTGTACCCAAGCCTCTAAAATGCTAAGGGCTGTATCACCTCCTTTCTCCCCCTTCCATTCCTGTTACTGCTTGATGGACACGGTTACCAAATCTTTCAACCGTGCATTATTCGATGCGCATCCCAAGAAAGAGATTTAGAGGAAGAGTCCTGACAATCAAACAGGGATAAGAATGAGAGGGGGAGCGAGGTGGTGTTACAGCCCTCCGCACTTCAGGGGCTTGGGAAAACCTCTTGTACAATTTGCACCAGAGAATAAAAGCTTTTTTCTGCATTATGGAAGCACAGACAGATATATGAAAGGCACCATGTGTCTCCTTGATCTAACAGCTATCTAATAGTGTCAGAACATGAATTACAGATGATAGATTTCTATTAAAACAGTGAGGATTACATAACGTCTATTCATAACAGTGGGCTGCCTTGTATTTTAGAGATTCTGTGTAACCACTCTGGCCAAAAGACGAAGATCACAAGTAGATGAGCCTCCAATATTAAAGGGGTTGTCCAGCGAAAATCTTTTTCTTTCAAATCAACTGGTGTCAGAAAGTTATATAGATTTGTAATTTACTTCTAATAAAAAATCTTCCCATACTTATTAGCTGCTGTATGTCATGCAGGAAATGTTGTTTTATTTTCAGTCTGACAAAGTGCTCTCTGCTGCCACAGGAACTGTCCAGAGTAGGAGAGGTTTTCTATCCGGATTCATATAAAACCGAGACAGAGTTCCTGTCAGCAGAGAGCACTGTGTCAGACTGAAAATAAAACAACATTTCCTGCAGGACATACAGTAGCTTATACGTATGGGAAGACTTGAGATTTTTTAATAGAAGTAAATACAAATCTCTATAACTTTCTGATATCAGTTGATTTGAAAGAAAAAGATTTTCGCTGGACAACCCCTTTAACTCAAAACTTCCAAATGGGGTATATAAAAATGGGTTATCTGCACTAAACAACCCCTCTAAATCTGACCACTCCCACATTTTCTTTCCATCTGATGGTCCCAATCACTCCACGTGCCACATATCTGGTCTATTTATTTGAACCAAAATTATCCAAAGACTCTTTAATTAGGAAACGGCAATTAGAATCTCAGTAAAGAGTTTCTTCTCCTTCTCCAAGTGATTACCTGAAGAGTGTTACTTTACCCTCCCTGAGAAAATAAACTCATTTCCTTTACAGTGAAATTCTGATTTAATGATAAAACTGCAGTAAATTATTGAGAGATAGGGCAAAGGTCACTCCCTCTACCCATAGTACACTGAACTGTGAAATAATAGAGTTTCTAATATTAACCCTCAAGCTGCAGCATAGGCTGCACAACACTGCACGCCATGGAATTGTGCATTCCCCTCGTGCCTGGGAAAGGTTAAATATTATCAGTGGATCTGTGCTGGGTAACATATTCTACTACAATCAATGTTCTCTTTTTAATTGTGCACACTTTATTGACTTTGCAGAGAGCATTGTTTTGTAAAAGTTACATTCAAGCCTCTTATAATAATGTCTTAACACTGCCATACTCTTGTTCCGTGACCGGCTTTAATTTTTTTTTTTTCCGACAGCCCCTCCTAACCAATGAATGATTAACAGACTTCTTGTGGGCAAGAATGTAAATAGAAAGTAACAATGATATATATATATATATATATATATATATATATATATATATATATATATAAAAATACACACACACACACATCCTTTCATACAGATATTCCATGGCAGGGATAGGGTGAATAGTGACCTAAGTATCCTATCTAAACTATACAGATCATTGGTGGTGGAACTGTGCTTGATGCTGTCATTACACAGGATTTACATCCACCCCACTGAGATTTTAGACACTCGACCAATGGTTTGGCTGAATATGTCACAATAAATGATATCACTGCCTTGGTTTTAGTGAAGTCAATAATTCTAATCCAAAGGGTTCAGGAAGACATAAATCTGTCACTGACCTTAGGCAAAGTAGCCCTACACCAGAAGGAAGGGAGTTTATTCTCTGATGTCACCTATAAGAGGTAGCTTTCCTGTAAGTTATTATGTGGCACCTCTAAAGAAGCAGTCTGGAGATATATATAGATATATATATTTTTTTTTTTCCAGATAGTCTTACCTTTTAAGTCGTTCCTTTGTAGGTGAAAATTCATTCCTGGAGCCCTTTTTGTCAATTGGGTCATGTGATCTCATGGTTACCACCGGGAAACTACATGTGTTTCAGTGCTTAGCCAACAGAATCTCTTGCATGCTGAAGCTGTATGGACTGTTCCAGATAAACTCTGCACATGGGGAGCCAGAAAATCCCAATCCGTGACACTTTACTTGCTATGACTGCATACTTATGGTGTATAGATAGATAGATAGATAGATTATATACTGTCCTCCCAGCAGAAAGAGATAGTGATGGCTCTGGCTACTCATGGGTTTGATAATAGATCTGGAAGGATAATAATAATAATAATCTGAAAGTCAAGATGGCTGAAGTAACATGACCCATCTGCATTGATGAATTGTGTGGATACACCTGAGCTGGAATGAAACAGAGGAGTGTGAGGTGGTGATTGTGTATTATATGGGCAAAATAAAATAAAAAAATAATTCCAGAGTGCATCTTTTAAAGCCCTTGACAAAAAGGAGAGTTAACTGTTGACAGCTGTCTTGGTGTTTTGGCTTCTTGTCAGTACAGCGCAGGGTGGTGGCCCCCTAGCTAGCAGAGCCGCTATTGTTGTGGGACTCAATGGTTAAAGTTTCTCCTTGAGGAAAGTGTAAAAAGGTAGGTAAAACCTTTCAGGGCATGCAAGAAATATGCAATGTAGCCTTCCTCCAGAAGAAAGCGAGGTTACTCTCTGGTGCCATCTATGAGAGGTACAATCCCCATCCATGTTTTAGGGCACTTTAAAGGGTTAAGAATTGACTTGCAGGAAAACCATCTCCAATAGTTGTCACCTCCTGAAAAAAAGGACACTTTGCATATTTTTTCCCGAAGGAGCTTACATAGCCTATTAGACTCCACACACCCTTTTTTATATAGAACTTTACCCCTACTAAACCCTATTGTATAACTACAGCTAATGCACAATATCTGTAAGAAGAGAAACCAAGAGCTCCTTGTAAATAACTGCAAATGCCTATAGATTTATTGATGTGATTGACCAACCTCTTTGTGAATAGGTTCTGTAATACAATACTGTGAAATTAAGGTGGACTCAATGATCGGGTGTTAGTCTAGAGTAGGGATGGGGAACCTTCGGCCCCCTAACCTACAATTCCCATCCCTGCTCTAGAACCTAGTAGATCAGATGGCTTAAAGGGTTTCTTTTACTCTATGCAGGCCATGTAGCTTAGAGTTGGGTAGATAGATAGATAGATAGATAGATAGATAGACAGACAGACAGATAGATAGATAGATAAAATAGATTAGATAGATTAGATAGATTAGATTAGATTAGATAGATTAGATAGATAGATAGATAGATAGATAGATACTGTAGATAGATTAGATAGTTAGATAGATAGATAGATAGATAGATAGATAGATAGATAGGAGATGATTGATTGATAGATAGATAGATAGATAGATAGATAGATAGATAGGAGATAGATAGATAGATAAATAGATAGATAGATAGATAGGAGATAGATAGATAGATAGATAGATAGATAGATAGATAGATAGGAGATAGATAGATAGATAGGTAGATAGATAGATAGATAGATAGATATTGGCTTGAGGAAAAAGTCGTGAATATTTGTGACACCAAATCTTTTTGCTGGCTTCCATTTGGCTGATATATTTATACGCTACACAACCATAAAATAATGCAGACGTCTGAGATTTTACTTGTGCTGAAGTTGTGCAAAAGAAACCAAAACAAGCTCGGCTGACCCTTGCACAGTGAAGTCAGCAACAAAGACCTTCTACATCACTTAGACGGAGCTGTCTGTCTCTTCCATGGCTCCTCTGGTTAGGTGCACCATGAATGGTTATCATTATTTCTGTGTGCATGAAGTAGGGAGGAGGATTACAAAACAAGTGCAAATAACAACAGGGCCACTTTCCCAGCTTATCCTGGAGATTGGGCTTAACAGATAAGCAATAGCCTAAGCGGTGGTCTATAATTTGTCAATAGGTCTGGGAAACCATGGGAAGTCAGCAATTTTCACACAAAATGTAATTTCCTATTTTGCAAACTCTCTCTCTCTCTCTTTCTCTCTCTCTCTCTCTCTCTCTCTCTCTCTCTCTCTCTCTCTCTCTCTATATATATATATATATATATATATATATATATATCGCCAGAATAATTAAAAAAGGATTTTTACTCTATGTGTATATATACAGAACATCTACCAAAATGCTGGCCCTTGCATGTTAAAGTCAGCAACAAACATTGTGACATTGTGTGCAGCTTCTCCATCACTTAGACTTTGCTGTCTATCTCTTAGATGTCTCCGCTACTGGATTTAGTGGTGTTACAGATACAGCAGAGTAAAATTTAGCATTTGGCACATATCATCACAATATCCCCATATGTTATTTGTACAAGGATCGTAATTTTAATATACTAACATCCTCTGTAATACGAACCTCCCACTCCCTTCTCCCGGATTTGTCTTGACTTGCACTAGTTGTTAGGCATGTGATTCTCCATAGTTTTAAAGCAAATCTACCACTAGGTACATCACTTTGTGTTTTTTTACATGAATAGACCAGCGCCGTTGCAGGAATGCTGGTGTTGCGATCCTTTTTTTTAACCACAGCCTGGTTTCCACGCACAACACTGGTTTATTCCTGAGCACTGGCCTGGCATGAAGCACTGGAGTTGGGCTCACCGGCCCCCAGTGTGATAATCTCCCCCCAGTGATGTGGCTCCATTGATCCTAATGGAGCCGCGTCACAGAGAGGAGATTGTCACACTGGCGCCAGTCGGGTCATGTAAAAAACCACAAAGCTATGTACTAGTAGCACATGCGCTTTAAGACTGGACTCAGACCAGATGTTTTTCTGAAAAACCGACACTAAAGACATTAAATCTGGCTCTTTTTTGGGGGTGAAAAACACTGTGGCCAGATGTCAGCTGAGAGTCAGAGGGGGGAAAAGAAATGCTAAAACTAGAGATGAGTGAATTTACAGTAGGAACAAAGCAAATTGGTTTGTTCCTATCTGCATTCTGCTCATCATATAGCTGAGAGGAAGTGGTGTGGAAGACGGCACTCCTGGACGTAGATACTAAATTTTAGTATCTACGTCCAGGAGTGCCGTCTTCCACACCACTTCCTCTCAGCTATACCTTGCATGCGGCGTCTGGCCAACGCCTTGAAGATCGAGCACCCTCCTCTGCTAAATCCTGCCTGCTGTCATCCCACCTGCTTCATGGTGAGCTGTATCTCCTCTTTTTATATTTTTCATGTTTGCTGCATTCTGCTCATCAGGCTGTGGGCTTTGAAGTCTGCTCCGCTCCATGCCGCTCCTCCCCGAAAAGATGGATCCAGTCCTGGGAACCTTCTCCCAAGAATCACATGACTTGTATTCATATTCTGGATCTCTATTAATTCAGTTTTGATGAATTAAAAAAATATAAATAAATAAAACTTCCTGGTATGTTTTAAATGGTTTTATTCACATTGTATTTTATTTTATTGTAGATGGCTTTTTTATCCATTACCACAAACTTGTATTTTAGCCAATAGAAGTCAAGAGGTCAAAAAATTTTAAATGCTTGTTCTGTTTTTGCAGAAGTCATGTGTCCACAAGTATTATAAAAAATGTAAAAAAAAAAACCTTTTTTTTTTTTTTTTTTTTTTTTTACCAATTGCCCAGCAGCAAGTTGCAGACAAGTTGGACAAATAATTTGGTCAAGTGACTTGCAGTTTGCTGTTATCATACAGAAGTGTAAGGCCTTTCTGTGTAAAATCGGATTTTGTCTGTACATTTTGCTCTGTTTTGTAAATTGATGTTGATACTATATAAAGATTTATATTACTGTATTGCTGTTATATTTATTTAGTGCATGAGCACTGTATCCCTAAATCTCTCAATAAAAATACCCAGATATAAAACATTCAGCTTTGCCACGTCCCTATATGTAGAAGTGCAACCAGTCACGGCTTAGTTGTTCTAGGACTGTATAATATACTGTAGCTCTTCTATGCGTCCTTCCATGTAAATGTGTTTTCGGTAACCCTCATTAAAGGGCCGGCTCCATCACTTTGACATATAACATTGCTAATGTCAACAAAGACTTAATTGAATGTGTGTATTTAACCCTTTGGCTGTAGAAACATAAAAGGCATTTTTTTGCAACCCAACAGACTAGACCGATTGTTCAAGAAAGACAAAGTAAATTTCGAGATTGTAGAGTAAATAACCAAGTAGAGATGTCATGGGATGTAAACACAGCAAAGCCGTGGACAATGCTTGCTCTCTGTCATCTTATTGTGGGTTGTAAATGGGACAACATAAAAAAGAAGCAATGATGATAAAGAAGAGCTAACAAATAAATGAAACAACATGATGCAAAGTATCAGGCCAGAATTACACAGACTATTTGAACAAAGTTGCAAATGGGAAGATTCTTGTTTCATTGTATGCGTTGCCTTCTGTGCTCCATTACATAATAGTAAACTCAGTGGTCAGATTAGTGCATTTAATAGTATTGGTAATAAGAGAATACAGAACTCCAATTGTATGCAGGTAAAGGTCTAAATGATGTTCTGTTACATCTTGCATTATGAAGGTATTCTGTTAGAAATCATATATTCTCTATTGGAAACACACACAATTGGGAAGATTTATTAAACTAGTGTAAAGTGGAATTTGCACAGTTGCCCCTAGCAACCAATCAGATTCCACTTTTCATTCCCACAGATTGTTTGGAAAATGAAATGTGGAATCTGATTGGTTGCTACGGGCAACTGAGCCAGTTCTACTTTACACCAGTTTGATAAATCTCCCCCCAGTGGCTTCATATTTTGAAGCTGTAGGGATTCCATACATGGGTCAGGCACATGATTATTGTATGTGTGAAAAACTAGAGATAGGGATGCTGTGGCTTTACAGCTTTTGCAAAACTACAATTCACTTCATGCCTGGTTCTCCATTCCTGGTATAAACCCCTGTACAACACAATGGCCGACTTTTAATTCTGATTTGTTTGTATATGGCCACATAGGCATCTGTTACCTGTCAAGTGGCCACACTTAGGGTATGTTCACACTGAGGAAATATGGCGGAAGAGATCCGCCGCTGAATCCCGCCTGTCTCAGTGTCCCGATGTGAGCGAATGAAAGGGCGAGCGCTCCTCCACTGCTGCCACTCTCCATTCAAAGAAGTGACATGTAACTTCTTTCAGCGGAGAGCAGCGGCTTTGGAGGAGCGTGCGCTCTACCATAGACGGGCTATGGCACACTGAGACAGGTAGGATTCTGCGGCGGAAAGTTCCGATGCGGAAATCCGCCTGTTTTACTCAGTGTGAACACACCCTTACTGGCCAGAAAGTCACAGTCCTTTCCATTCCCTTGCTGTGCACCACACAGATTGTTAGAAGTGTGTAAATTTTGGCGGGTTTGTGGAAACATTTTGCTACTGTTAGCTGTCTGCTCCAGATCTGCACATTGATAAATACCCCCCCCCCCCCCCCAGCATTTTTGGAGTCCAATGATATGGCCACATTTACAACCACAGTAATAAATGGACAAAAAGGAAATGGCATCTTATTTCACAGCTGTTAGCAGGAAAATTACAGCAGTTTTTTTTTTTTTGCTGTAAATGGCCAGTTTTATAGTTTGAAATGGGGTCAGATATAATTTATAATCAAACAGAGAGTGGGACATTTACTAAGGAGTCTAGTAAGTGCAACTTTTCTAATGGGGATTGATGTGTATTTTGTTCTAATATCTTGTGACTGATTCATTAACATGCAGCACTGCCATAGTAAATGCATCTAAATAAAAAGGAGCAAAAAAGGCGAAACTATGAAAAAATTGCACAGTTGTATTCACCTGGTTCTGACCAGACGTAAGCTTGCGCCTGGTTATGCGACTTTTTAAAAAGTTGCAAATTATAAATTGGGCGCTAATCCCGGATTATGCAAACTTTTGGATGAATACTTAAAACAGGCAGATTTTAAAAAAAGTCGCATCTAACAATATTCACCTGTCCAATACTGGTTCATAAATAGAACTAAGACCAACAATGGGTGAAAAATGCAATTATTCACCAAAAATTAGGTCCAAACCCCTTGATAAATGTCCCCCAGAGTCTTTTAAAAGATCTGGTGCCAGACAATTACTTTAATTTGCCTTTGTGAAATGTACCCTAATGTATGTCTGATATGCAGATAAATTCAATAGTTACTGATATGATTTATGGCAATATACAGGGCTGCAGAACATGTTGGCATTGTTATCAAACGGAATTCCGTGTGGATTATAAGGGCATGCAGTTATAGTAATTGGTTTATACCTCTGGCACATCATAGTATAAAAACCCAGCCATCTATACATTATAAGCCTCTAAGACCGTGCTTGTATTTACAGTCAAGTTGTAGATTTACTCGATCCGGCAACCTCGATGGAATACCTTGTCTTGGAAGATCCTCAACTGCAGTCAGTGCACAAAGCCTATTCATTGCCCAGGAAATCCATTTACATGGCTAATTAAGGTAATTAACAGGGTAAAGCATTAATCATTTATATTGTTTGCTTTAAACCATACATCAATATAATAATCACCGTAGAGGAACACTGACTGGAAATGGAACTGGAGTTCACAAGATATTGATAAATACAGAAAAGGGCTCAATAAGTCAAAGAATCAATTATTAATCGGATTAGATACATCATAAAAATCACTACAGGTAGACTGACTGTATTGATCCAAGTGCTGGAGAACTACAAGTCCCAATATCTTTATTATCAGAGAATGCTGGGAGTTATTACCGAGAACTCGAGAAGTTGTCTACATAATCTCGAGTAATCAGAAGTAATATGTGAGCAGCTGCGGAGTCTTATGGCACAGATGTGTGATTCACAACATGTTTAATGCACTTTCAGGAAGGGTATCTGTTTGGCACTTTTTAGCTGGCAGACGTCATCCACACATCATTACACTTGGCTTGGTTCTATGATATCTTTAGTTTGTGGCTGTATGATTTATTGGACGATTAGGTAATGATTTAGCTCTACTTGGAGTGTGACTTATATCTCTAATAACAGTAATAAAAGAGGGAAGCTGTGTATACTGTAAAGGGGTTATAAAGGGGATATATACGCCAGGGGAGGGGTGAATAAAAAACAACTTACAAGTTTCTTCCTGTCCCTCCTGTGCCACTGATGTGCCGCTAAAGCTCCCACTCTGTGGCAACTTGTAAGGGCCAATATTTAGGAGTAAGCGAGCGCCGACCTGTCAGGTGAGTGCTCGCTTGCTCCTCGTTCCCCGCTCACTTTCTGTGCTATTACGTGCACAGGGACTACCGACAGCTGCATCTTTAGATTGTCCAGGTGGCCCATAAGACAAAGTGGTGGTCTGCTGCCACTGCTCCTATTACGCAGATCAACAGCCAGTAGACTGTCGCTATTGTTATTTTAGGTCATGTTTTAAATCAACGATCAGCCAAGATTGTGCATGTCAGCTGATCGTTGATTTAAAATATGACCTACTACATGGAAAGATTATCAGCTGGAACAACTCGTAATCGCCAAGTAATTGGCCGACAGTCGCTTTGCATAATAGTACCCTAAGTGCAGAGCTGCGATGTCACAGGCTCACCAAGCCAATCGGCGGCTGCTTGCCTGGGTCACCCCAACCCCAAAGAGGGGTTTGTTTAGCTTTGTTTAGTATTTTCCCCATTGAATGGGCACTGTCATTAAAAAAGTTGAGGCAAACTCATAATGTAAAGGGCCTTTTACACGGGTTGATTATTGGCCAGGAGTGTTGCAATAAATAAATAATTAGCCCATGTAAAAGTGACAGCGATCAGCTGAGGATGGTGAAAAACCCGACTAATCGTGCATTTAGAGCAGGTTTTAAAATTTATTATCATCGTCCACACAGGGGGTGTAAACGGGGGATGTGTGGCTGATGATGATATGTATATCTGTGCTGTCAGTTTCCATGGCTGCATGAATAATATATGGATCATTCTTGCAGCCCAACCTCTAGATTTCTTGTGCCATGTAAAGGCATCACAAATTAGCACCAATCTCACAGCCAAGAATTTTTTTGTGTGTAAAAGAACCCTAAGTTTAGTGGGCTATCTCACTCACACAGACACAGAGTGGAAAGAGAAGCGTCCAGCAGTGCACTGCTTTCCCTGTTCATTTTACCAATCGGTAGGGGTCTGAACTAACATTAGACCCTGACCTATAAAAACTTTTGACATGTCTCTGTGATGTCATGACTGTAACTGTATGGGGTTCAACAGCACCATAGAGAAGTCCACATAGGGATCAATCAGGCCAAATAGAAGAAAATAGATGAAAGCTGGAAAGCTCACACTGGCATATGTGAGCAAATAGACATAAAGGGGGGGGGTTATGAAGACTGGCGTACGCCGGTCTTATATTAGGCCACGCCCCCTTTCCCCCAGATGGATTCACTAAGAAAACTGCGCCCGGCGTAGGTGTAGATTTGGATCAGGTGTAGATTAGGATCATGATTTATGCCTGCAAGCAGGCGTAAATCATGATAAATGAGGCGTGGGAGGAGGACATGCCTCCTCTTCCCCTTGTCATGCCCCCCCCCCCCCTAAAGCTCCCCCAGCCCATCCATAGGGCGAGCGGGGCATATGGCAGGCGTAAGCCAGGGAGAAAGGGCGAATCTGCACTTTCTCCCTGGTGTATGCCTCGGGCGGACGCTTCATAAATGTCCCCCGAAGTGAGTAGTACAACAGCATCTGCAAGTGATCAAAATCCAAGTTTAATTCATCATCAAAAGGTGCAGGAAATGCAACGTTTCAACCCCAACAGAGTCTTTGTCAAGCATCCCTTTTGGGATCAAAATATTGAATATTCTGTACCTGTTGATGATTAATTAAACTTAGATTTTGATCACATGCGGATGCTGTTAGACTACTCACTTCATGTCTCTGTGATGTGTCAAAATTTTCTATATTATATATTATATTAAATAATACTGCAATATAATGCTTAGTGATTTCTCCATATAGAATCCAAATAATGCTACCACATAGTAGCCACTAGAGATGAGCGAACCTCGAGCATGCTCGAGTCTATCCGAACCCGAGCATTCAGCATAGCGGGGGCTGCTGAACTTGGATAAAGCCCTAAGGCTATTTGGAAAACATATCCATGTATTAATGTTTTCCAGACAGCTTAAGAGCTTTATCCAACTTCAGCAGCCCCCGCTATGCCAAATGCTCGGGTTCGGATAGACTCGAGCATGCTCGTGGTTCGCTCATCTCTAGTAGCCACACATTACTGTCATTCTTTTTCCTGCTATTCACTGCCCACATAATAGCACCATACAGTGTCTAAATAACACTTTCTTACAGTATTCAAAAAATACTGCCATACAATACCTAAATAATACTCCCACACCTTATTCAACTAATACTACTATATAATATCTAAATAATATCCCCACACATTATCCAAATAATACTATCATACAATATCTAACAATACGTCCACACATTATCCAACTAATACTACCATATAATATCTAAATAATATCCCCACACATTATCCAACTAATACTATCATACAATACCTAAATAATACTCCCACACATTATCCAACTAATACTACCATATAATATCTAAATAATATTCCCACACATTATCCAAATAATACTATCATACAATACCTAAATAATACTCCCACACATGATCCAACTAATACTACCATATAATATCTAAGTAATATCCCCACACATTATCCAAATAATACTATCATACAATACCTAAATAATACTCCCACACATTATCCAACTAATACTACCATATAATATCTAAATAATATCCCCACACATTATCCAAATAATACTATCATACAATACCTAAATAATACTCCCACACATGATCCAACTAATACTACCATATAATATCTAAATAATCCTTTATCACAGTATCTAAACAATACTGCCATACAATACCTAAATAATACTCCATCACAGTATCTAAATAAAATTAGAATACAATAGCTAAATAATATTCCATCACAGTATCTAAATAATACTCCAATAAAATGTCTAAATAATACTCCCACATGTTATACAACTAATACCAGTATAAATTATACAATTAATACTTCCATACAATACCTAAATAGTACTCCTACATAGTATCCTATAACGCTGTCATATATGGACCACATAGTAAGAACATATAATGTCCACATACTATGCAGTATATAAATAATACTCTCTTCAAGGGCCCACATATGACTTCAAGGATGCTGCCATATTGTACTGCAATTTAGTTCCTAAATTATACCACCATATAGTGATACTTCTGTATCGCAGACTTACATAGAATCAACAATAAAATACAGGAGAATCAGGAAAGGCATACTGTAAGTCATTGTCTAAGTGATTTTCCCAATCATAATCACAAATTGATTTAGAAATTGTCAACGTTCGATGTGTTCGTCTCTAGCGGCGATACATTTTCATGCCAACAATTGTCCCCCACATTGCTTCATATGTAACAATGATCCACATAATCCATAAAACAATATACTGTAATAATATTCAACAATGCTCAGGATCATTATCAGTAAACAATGAAACACTACAAAGGTTAAACAGGAAAACGCACAGAGGGTTTCTCTATCAGTTTAAATAGTCTAGCAGGAAGCCTAACCTATAATTCTATTGTCTGGTGACTACCTGAGAGCCCACAGGTAAATGCAGGTTGGGGCGCTGTGTGGAGCAGCATTCTCCATCATTACACTGTTGACAAAGGTAAAGTTTGTAAAACATAGCGCTGTAAAAAACGCAGACAGCAATACTTTGGGAAAATGGGACACAGTGTGAAGCTCGGAAGATGAGATGTTTGCAATCATATATGATGCAGGAAATTGGATTTTGCTGTGTTGGTGCGGTGTATAAATCTAGCGGTGCTCATCATCTCAATGTG
Source organism: Dendropsophus ebraccatus (assembly GCF_027789765.1). Lineage (NCBI taxonomy): Eukaryota > Metazoa > Chordata > Amphibia > Anura > Hylidae > Dendropsophus > Dendropsophus ebraccatus. The sequence continues at coordinate 48,165,532 of NC_091460.1, forward strand.
TTACACAACTGACGCCATTCACCCATTGCTTTATAATAGGATCAGATCTCTATAGATACATCACATATATCAATTTGCAGGTAAGTGCAGCCGTATATGGAGCCGAAGGTAATTGGATTGGACAGCTATGGCCTACCTAACGGTGCACATCTTTATTGCAGAGAAGCCAGGTAAATACTATAGTTTACAAATGAATAAAGACATTGGACACAGGAATGAAAGTGCACACATCTATCTATTCATATTCTAGTAGAATGAATGGGACAATGAATAATGTACAATAGAATTTAAATCCACTAATTCATTCAGTATACATTTTATTCATTAAAATGGGTTGTGTATAGAGATGAGTAAACCTCGAGCACTCTGGGGTTCATCCAAACCAAAGCATGGTGCATTTGTTTACCAGTGGCTGAGGAAGCTGGATGCAGCCCCAGGGAGTACTGGAAAACATGGATACCCTTAGGGCTGCATCCAATTTCTTCTGCCACCGGTAAACAAGTGCCACACACTGGGGTTCAGATGAACATGACGGGGCTGGAGGTTCACTCATCTCTAGGTGTTTAGAATTAAAAAGCCAGTCTGCTTGCTTCCAAAAACAGTGCCACACTTATCTACAGAGTGCCTGGTATTGCAACTCAACCCCATTAATTTCAATAGAGCAGAGCTGTATATAGCGGACACAACCCATGAGCGGAATGGCACTCTCTTGGAAGAATCAGCCATGTTTCCTTAATGCTTTTTTAGGTTTTAAATAAAAGACGGTATTGTGTCCTCACACACGGTATTGTGTGTGAGGAGAGGGCCACACTGGCATATAGGGGGAGATTTATCAAACAAGGTGTAAAGTGAAACTGACTTAGTTGCCCCTAGCAACCAATCAGATTCCACCTTTCATTCCTCACAGACTCTTTGGAAAATGAAAGGTGGAATCTGATTGGTTGCTAGGGGAAACTGGAACAGTTTCACTTTACACAATGTTTTATAAATCTCCCTAATGGAGTCTTACAAGCTATGCAATGTTCCGTGGATAAAGGCATGTAAATTAAAGGGGAACTATTAGCAGATTTGTTCAAACGAACCTGCTGATATACCCCTGCAGTGCCATACCTCATGTGTCTGCCTCTGTGCTCTTTGTCCCTGTTGGCACCGCCTTTCTGCTCAGTTTGATTTAGATCAAATATGGAAATGTTCTCATTAGGTGCACTGGGGGTGTTTCTCAAAACCACTGACCCTCGGCCTGCCCACTGCCTCCTTTAGTGACGCCTTCTCTATGCATATTCATGTAGGATGGGCCTGATTATGTATACATAAATATGCTTAGAGAAGGCGTCACTGAAGGAGGCGGCAGGTGGGCTCCCCTTTAACTCATCTCTACACTGCCACCTCCAGGAGGTAGCTTCCCTTTAAATCAATGGTCTAATGATCCAATGTATGTTGCCAACAAATTGCATATCACAAGGTTTTTTTAGCACTTTCTGATCTGTGGATATCCCACTGCTTTAACCACTGCCTCTGATCTACAGAATTAAAGATTTGGTGTACTAGAGCAGTACTGAGGCAGGCTTCTTCACAGTTTTTTTTTTTTTTTTCTGTAAAATATCTATCACCCATGACCTCTCCTTGAGGCTACTGAGCCCTCGATTTTCAGAAATTGGGACAAGGTTTTTTTTTCCCCTCTCAGGCTGTAGGGCCCAGTTTTAGGGCATCCACTATAGTAACACCCATGTGCCCCCCTGCTGTGCAGGAAACTGCAGCACAAACCTAGAAACACTGCAGTGAAGGTTCTGCAGGATTCCCTGAGATAGGACTCTTAAGATCAAACCATAATGACATATCCTAGCGGTATAGGAAAGATCAGAAGATGGGAATAACCCTTCATGACTGATTTATTTCCCTTATACACCTGTTGCTGAATCCCATTGTTTTATCATGGATATAATACTCTCCCATGATATTTCCTAGAGTCTTCTCTTTTAGCAGCTTGACTAATTGCCCCAAGCTACAATAGAAAGCTTTACAGTTATGGCCACAATTTCAGAACAAGAACCATACTATTTATGGTTATGATCTGATTGTTTTAGATCCATAAAATTGGTTCCATCACTCCAGAAAGGCTTTGGCCAAAAATAGATCCGATTTGTTTAAATGTTATTCTTATTGTTGCCTTGATGACCGTCACATCTGTAGTTACTCTACTCTCACGCATAAGTCATATTTAAACAATATAAAATATATTTGTTGTTTTTAGACATCTGAAAAAAATTAGATCTTGTTAAAATTATTACCTAGCATAGGAACATTAAATATTCATTTGGAGATACTTTAGTTAATGTAAGTAATCCCCATTTACCTTTATTTTAATTAATTTAGAGTAGCCTCATCTATCACCCAGAGCAGAAAGTGACTAGTAAGAAGACCTCTCATCCTGGTAAAACCAGCACATCTATACAATACATGGCAGCTCATTGAGGTTTAATAGGACTGTGTAGTGCTTTCCGTTCCCTGTAGAGGTGCCGTAAGAAAATAAACATTACCAAATATTTCCTCAGAGATTGGCATTGGCTAGACGTGTGTGTGTGCGGAGTCTAAGCAATTTCCTCATTCTTTAACCCCCAACCAAGATTTCCAAAATGTGGTAACCAGAATAATCATCAATTGGTGGCAGTAATACGGATAATACAAAGAGCATAATTGGGTACATGAGCAGACTAACAAGTATCCCAAAGATGAGGCAGGATCTAGGAGCAAGACTGAGGCCCATGTCAATCAGGAGTCAAAACAGAATTAGTAACACAATAACAAGCCATGACTTGTGTGGACCATGACTTGTGCGGCAAAAAAAGGAAAGGTCCTAGTATGGAGCCGCAATTGCAGCCGGATCACTATCTTTAATGCAGAGGTCTGTGTATCACTGACCACTACAGATGCACATCTGTAGTGCAGTGCAGAATTATAGACCGCACTTCGGACGTGTGAATGAGGCATCAGGTAGCAAGACCTGCCAGGCTGCCCCTTAAATAGGCCAGCATATGCTATAGCCCCACTCTTTACTGTAATTAGCTACCATACTGTATACCTTCCTCCCCCCCTCTGTAGTTTTGCCCCATACTATATACATCCCCCCTCTGCAGTAAGGCCCCTCTATACTGTATACAGCCCCCCCCCCCCCCTTACAGAGTAAGGCCCTTCATACTGTATACCTCCCTCCCCTCTCTGTAGTTCTTCCACCATACTGTATACATCCCCTCACTGCAGTAGGGCTCCCTCACATAGTCTTTACCTCCCTTGCCCTGTTGTTCTTCCACCATGCTGTAAACACCCCCCCCCCCCCGCAGTAGGTTCCCCCCATACTGTATACTCCTCTCCCCCTTTGTAGTTGCTCCCCCATACTGTATACATCCTCAATTTGCAGTAAGACTCTCCATACTGTATACCCCCACCCACTTCTGTAGTTGCTCCCCCATACTGTATAAATCACCTGTAAGCAGCAAGACCCCAAAATTCGTATTCATATATCTAAAGCCTATTCCAAAAAGCCTGAAAAATTAATCTAGGTCTTAGTTTCGGGGAAACACAGTAGCTGTACAGCAAGACACTGGCTAAGGAGACCGGAGGCATCAGGGCCTAGGACTCACTGGAGTAAATGAGCACTTGCTTTAGGGTTTCCCTTACAAGTTGCTTTAAAAAGAAAGACATTTATGAATTTATGAATTACGATCACCTAAAAAGATGTTTTGACATTTCAAACTTTTAATTACTCAGGTACTCGGTGCCAAGACCACCACCATTTGTTCCATATAACCAGGAGAAGCATGCGGCTGTGCACATAACTTTTTCGCTCCTTGCTCAATTCAGAAGATGAGCTCTATACACTTACATTGGAGCTTGCCTCCTGCTAGTGGGATCAAGACCTCGACCGAAACTTTTCACATATGACAAATTAATTGACATTAATCCTTTGCCGTCAAGCGACTCCTCTAACCAAAAATGGACAACCCCTTTAAAATAAGACGATTGTTCTAAATGATAGAAGAGAAGTAGTTGTAGCCTATTACATATGGAGAAGATGTTGTTGCCACACACATAGACAATCAGTGTGATTATAAAGATTATATTGGAATGTTAGGTAAATTCAGAATAATAATTACCTTCAAAGCCCAGTCTATATGGAATGTCATTTCCTACAGTAGTGTGTCATTTGTTACACATCGCTTAACACATCTCTATATGAAGATTCCATCTTTTAAAGTTACAAATAATAATTATTTGTCGAGATTCTCGATGAATGTGAATTAAAAAGAGCAATAAACTTTTATGATCTTCTTTTCCCAAGGCTATGTAAACAATGATATTGGAGCCACTGGTGAACAAGCTACAAGGCTCCATTAAACGGCCATCAGGTGCAATAAAAACCAATGGGCTGACAGTTCAGACAGTGTAGCAAATGCTCTGGCAAACTTTTACACAACTACCTGCTCCATATTACTTTATTATACCATCGCAAACTAAGTTTTTTGGGAAACTAAAAACACAATAAAACTATCACTGTTGTGTGTTCACAATATCAACAACTTCTGCTTGGGTCCTAAATGTGCAGTCATATAAGATATAGCATATATACAGCAGTAAACACAGCATATATTAGATATTGGATTAGATATAGCATATATACAGCAGTATACACTGCATATATTAGATATTAGATTAGATATAGCATATATACAGCAGTATACACTGCATATATTAGATATTAGATTAGATATAGCATATATACAGCAGTATACACAGCTATCTTTGGACCACTGGAGCAAGTATTAGCCTGAAGGTGAGGTTAATGACTTTACTGTAGGCCAGGGATGGGAAACCTTCGGCCCTCCAGCTCTTGCAAAACTACAATTCGCATCATGCCTGGACAGCCAAAGCAATCCTGGATAACCCCTTCAAGAGGCAGCAGCAGGAGGTGACAAGAGCCTTCAACTTTTCTGTTGGGAATTGCAGGGTTGCCCAAGCCTTGGTTCCCGTTCTCCCACTGTGATCAGTGTACTGATACAGTGCCCATCCCTTGTACTGTATATACATTGCACCAAGGGAGGGAGGCTGGCTGTCAGTAACATTGTATAGGGGACAGCAAAAAGAGCAAGGATTACTACCACTGCTCGCTCCCTTTGAGCTCCGCAGTTCCCGACACATCGTTGGAGACATTTGTCAGCCAAACTCACCATTTTCAGTAGGACCTGCCAACCATCTAATGAATATAGGACCTCCCAACTCTCCTCAACAGATGCCCTTATTCTTGGGGAGATGGCGGTGTCTCTCATCCTATCTTTACAAATGTTAAGCCAATAGCTATCTCCCTCCATACACATAAACATTTGACTTCTGAATGGCCTGATTCTGAACAGAGAGAGGAGGGGTAAGGCCCTGTCACATTTTCTTGTTTCAGAGGCCTATCTTTTAGAAAACAAATGAATGATTTTTTGATTATTGCCTGCAATAACACAGGACGATTATTGTTTAAATTCAAACGATTTTATGATTTTTCGCACGAAAATCGTCCTGTGTAATAGGGCCCTAACTGTTGGCCGAACGATGGGCTTACAGTTATCCCTCTTGTCCTCCCCATAAACATGAAGATTTGGCATGCCCTGTGTCTTTTTTTTGGGAGGGATAAGCCACGGATAGACGGCTCTGGTGGTGGCTTATATCACAGATAACAAAGGGTTCGGGCAGTAAAATTCCATCAAGGCTGCCCCCTATTTCCACCAATACTATCTGTCGGTGGAGTCTCAGGAGAGCCCTTACACTTTATTCTAATGGCTGAACCATTATATACAGTGTATGGGGCCTTTACCCCTGATTTAACCTTTTTCTTTGGGGGTGGAGGAGGGAAAGAACTGCAAATTTGGTGTATATATTAACAGTGGATTTGGAGGATAAATAGCTGCCGGCCATTTGAGCATTTAGCCAACAGCTAAACCTAACGAGTATGGCCAGCTCTGCTCTCCGTAGAAAGGGCTTCCTGTGAGCCCGGCTTTGCTTCTGCTCTACGTTTTGCTGTTGTAAGGAAATTAGATTGTAAGCTTCAGTGAGCAGGGGCTGATGTCAATGATCGCTTTCCCTGTAGTTTCTATCTCATGTCCTGATTACAACAAATGAGACCATTGATTTATGTTCTCCATATCTACATTGAACACTTGAAGTAGCAAGTTCAGAGAGGAAGGGATTGAAAACATAAACCCAAAGCTATTAGCAAATGAACAAATGTTTGTGAACTGTATTCTTGTCCCAGCAGGAGGCCCAGCTGGAAATGACCAACAATGAAAAGAACATATGCCGGCCACTTCTCTGAATGACCGCTCTTCTTCAGGCCATCTGCACTTGTCAGAGACTAAAATCTCTTGACTTAGCAGCAATAAGTGAGACGGTTTACTGTATAAATGGAGCAGGGAGTAGGAGTAGAAGTACTATCTGAGCAGTTAATGTAAATGGTAAAGTGGTTTTTTCATTACTATAGATCATTTTTTTACTTTATTTTACTTTACTTTGTACTTTATTTTTTCTCTTTTTCCGGTTCGTTCAGTGGCTTAACCTATGGCAAATGTTACATTGATTTATTGATTTCATTTTTATAATTAATTTACTTACAATGGTATGTATTATTGTCATATTTATAGCTTGAGAATGGATGACTAGCTTTAGGGGGTTGACCTGGGCTCAAATGAATTACTTCCTATTTGATTCTCATTTTGTATGTTCTCACTTACTGAAGATGCTAATGGCAACCTTCCAAAGTCTGACAATGGAACACATATATGAGCATATATACTTATTATATAACAGTAGACGGAAAATAAACAAGCCTATATAAAACAAATGTCCAATCGATTTCTCTATCCCTCCTCATTTGTGTATTGCTGTGTCTGTAAGGCAACTGAGTGCTGCAGAAGCCCTCCCCCACTCCTCTGCCTGCAGCAGGGGACAATCAGTGCTAAGCTCCACCCCTGGGCTATGTCTACCCGGCTAAAAATGGAAGATTGAAGCCATAGAAAATCTTACAGAATAAAATGGTGGGAACGTCCTTCCCTGTTTATCGTTCATTTCTATGTTTGGTGCTTTTAAGAAGTTAATTCCCTAAGAGTAGACATTGCATTACTTTAAATAAACCCATCAACAAGTTCCTTTAGTAAAAATAATGAGCACACGTCGCCTAGGACATGACGATGCTCTCTGTTTCATGTCTGCAATAATTTTGCTTATGGTGACCGACTGTTCTTTCTTTCTCCTTTGATGAGAAATAAGAAGGGTCCAATGGTCTTTGCTTATGTCATGTCTTAGCATGACATTCTTCATAGAGAACACTTCTTATAAATAACAAGCAGACCTCAGGCAATAGCTGTGTCCATGGCGTTCTGTTACAGAGAACTTTGCAGGAGTTTGTCACATATGAGGGATCCAGCAGCTTTTTTCCCTGTGAATTAATACTAAGTCTGGCCTGATACAGGTTTCAAATGAATAGCTTTATTATTTTATTTAAACCAGGTATCAAATCAGTCTCTTAAGTTCCCTATGCAAAAATTGGGGGCTCCCAGATACCAGTGGACATTTGTTATGGGCAAAATTACATTGTCATGTTATGTGACCTATTATACACACCCTTTCCACCCTTTATATATTTGTAAATGAGTTCTATTTTAAAAACTCAAGCTTCCAATACTTATGAACTGCTGTATGTCATGCAGGAAGTAAAGCTTTCTTTCCAGTCTGACATAGTGCTCTCTGCTGCCACCTCTGTCTGTGTCAGGAACTGTACAGAGCAGTAGCAAATCCCCATAAAAACACCACGTCCCGCAAGACATATAGCAGTTGATAAGTACTGGAAGGCTTGATATTTAAGAATAGAAGTTGATTTAATTTTTTTTCCACTCTGGCATACCCCTTTAGGCTATGTTCACACAAGGTAAAAATAAGGGCAAAATATGGCCCTTTTTGGATAAAAAGAACTTGATCATTATTTTAGGCCGTATTTTACCCTTATCGTTATGTTGTGTGAACCTGGCCTTAAAGGGATTGTCCAGCGAAAATCTTTTTCATTCAAATCAACTGGTGTCAGAAAGTTATATAAATTTGTAATTTAGCTATTTAAAAATCTTATGTCTTCCCATACTTATTAGCTGCTGTATGTCATGCAGGAGATAATGTTTTTTTTTCGGTCTGACACATTGCTCTCTGCTGACATCTCTGGCCGAGACAGGAACTGTCCAGAGCAGTAGTAAATCCCCATAGAAAACCTCAGCCAGAGATGTCAGCAGCGAGCACTGTGTCAGACTGAAAACATTTCCTGAGTGTTCAGAACCCCACTGGTAGAACGAAGGAGGAGAAGCACACAAGCTATTATTTCTTCTCCCTGCACTTGGAAACAACAGGAGACAGACCTATAGACTTTCTATAGAAGTCCATCTCTCCTCCTGGCTATATCTTCGCGGACTGTGGGGACCACATAATGCACATATGTGAAGTCGACCATACAATACAGATGGATACAGATCCAGGCTGTGTATTAAGAGCCTGGTTCATGATAAGCTATAAGGCCACACCTCTTCATTAAAAGGGTTAATGAGTTGCCTGGGGACCAATCTATAATGAGATTAGGCCGGCCTCATTTCCCATGTGTGAATTGTTACTTATCTCACCTTTTTCACACTCCTCTCCACTAAACATTAGAAGGCTAAAGGGAAGGTCTGTTTGTTAGCAGGATGACGGAAATATCTCATGATGTGGAGAGAACATGTGCTACATATATCTCATCCAAAAGAGAGGGGGATCAGCCACAGATACTATTAGTGACTGCGCTGCAATCCAGGAAATTACATATGAGGACGAATAGTATTTCCAAAATGTTTCATTTTCACACTACATTATGCTTAAACATGGAGTCATTAGCGGTAGTCATTTATTTCCTGCATCCTTACTTTCTAAGAGAATAATTTAATGATTATTTTACACCGTACACTAAATATATACACATGATACTATATATACACACATCTATACATCTATCACATCTACAGAACATCTATCTATCTATCAATTATCTATCTATCTATCTATCTATCTATCTATCTATCTATCTATCTATCTTTTATCTATCTTTTTATCTATCTCCTATCTATCTATCTATCTATCTATCTATCTATCTATCTATTATCTATCTATCTATCTATCTATCTATCTATCTATCATCTATCTATCTATCTTCTATCTATCTATTATCTATCTATCTATCTATCTATCTATCTATCTATCTATCTATCCATCTCCTCTCTATCTATCTATCTATCTATCTATCTATCTATCTATTTCCTATCTATCTGTCTATCTATCTATCTATCTATCTATCATCTATCTATCTATCTATCTATCTATCTATCTATCTATCTTCTATCTATCTATCTATCTATCTATCTATCTATCTATTTTCTATCTATCTCCTATCTATCTATCTATCTATCTATCTATCTATCTATCTATCTATCTATCTATCTATCTATCTATCTATCTATCTATCTATCTATTGTTTAATCCATCTTCAAATATAGTAGATGTATAGTAGTTCATGTTTTTAATCATGGTTAGGGATTAACGCAACTCGAGCATGCTCGGCATTGGAATACCGGTGGCTGAAGAAGTTGGATGAAGCCCCAGGGAGCCCAGGGAAACATGGATACAGCCATAAGCAAAAAAAAGTGTATTTTTTTTTTATTGCATATTAAAACATGTGTGAACATGCCCTTTTATTGTGCAAGGATGACCACTTTTGGCTACTGTTTGGGATTAGAGATAGCTCCGATCGTGACCATTAAACCCACCCTACCCTGTAATAAAAATTTTGCATAAAGATTAATGAGTCTGGCGTCCATAGCAAATTACTGATCAGTGATTTCCTTTGGACATCGGACTCGGACTCAGACTGCTTATTAGTATAATGAGCGCCAAGAACAGAAGCTGGGATTTGTCAGCAACGCAACCGTCATTCGGAGCGTCACCAGCATCAATAGTGGAAGTATAAAAACCTTTATTATAGGGTAGGATGGGTTTTTCCCCTGGTCCCCCACATGACAGGTTCCTTTAAAGCTTCTTAGATATTGTGATTAATAGTAGTGATAAATACATTGGGGGAGATTTATCAAACATGGTGTAAAGTGAAACTGGCTCAGTTGTCCCTAGCAACCAATCAGATTCCACCTTTCATTTTACAAAGTGTCTGTGAGGTTCCTAGGGGCATATGAGCCAGTTTCACTTTACACCATGTTTGATAAATCTCCCCCATTGATTCTGCATTAATCACATTTTCTCCAAACTCTCCGTCAGCTTGTAGTCCTTGGTGCTGTACGGTAAGTGGTGGGGCATACTTTATGTGCCTCTATGCTCAAGTTAACATCTTCTTGGCTCGATGCAGGATGTGTATAACCACTGAAGTATATCATATGCATCACTGATCACTACATTCAATGGTCCTCACCCCACAAATGTTCTATGGGCAGTATACAGGAGTAAGGACTGCTGCATTTTCTCTCAGGTGTCCCTGCTTCTGCACACTCTTTCTGTGGCGCCTTAACATTCACGTGGCCCATGAATGTGTGCATCCTTTGGGAGTAAGTGGAAATATATACTTGAACTTACACTACATTCACTTGGCTGGATGCAAAGCACCTTGGGTGCCGAATCAGCCACTGAAACTAAATGGAATCTAATAGCTGATTTGAGAGAAGCTTTCTGAAACTTAGATTTATTTACCCTTATCCCTATTTATTCATATGCAATAGCGACCATCACATTCAAATGTCTAGACAAAAGGAGGGAGCACATTCTCTGTGACCTAGGGCTGACCCCTTTGTACTCATCATAGTCTGGCTAATAAATCTGGTGCATTGAAATTTTTTGGGTTTTTTGAAGTGCAGTTAAAGAGTCACTGCCATTAAAAATAACTTTTGACATGTCATCAGGCACGTCAAAAGTTATTGATTGCAGTGGGGGTCACTGCTGAGACCCACTGTGATTAGGAGGTATAGCCTGGGAGAGAGCACGGTAGTAGTGCGATCCACTCTCTGGCCGTAGCTAATTTTGACAATGTAAGTCTTTGAAACTACATTGTCAGAATTAGCGAGCGTCTGGGGAATGGATCCTGACCTGATCTATCTACCGAGACCCGTTGTGATCACTGACTTTTGACATACCTGATGACATGTCACATTTTATTTTTAATGACATTGACTCTTTAAGGCAAATACAGCATATACTAATATATAATTACCAAAAGCTGCAAAAGGGCACTGTTGTGGTATACAAGATAACCTATGGACACATAGGGGGAGATTTATCAAACATGATGTAAAGTGAAACTGGCTCAGTTGCTCCTAGCAACCAATCAGATTCCACCTTTCATTCCTCACAGACTCTTTGGAAAATGAAAGGTGGAATCTGATTGGTTGCTAGGGGCAACTGAGCCAGTTTCACTTTACATCATGTTTGATGAATCTCCCTCATAGTGTACATATGAGAAAAATAACCCGGCTTTACAATCCTCAACCTAGTTTTATAGAAACGCATCAGCATACGAGTCTAATGCATATAATTAAATGCATTTTCCACTGACATCTATTACTTTCCAGGATATCCCTATTTAATACAGCAGAGACAAAGTTACAATTTCAGCAGACATTATAAGTAGTTTTTAAAAAATGGTATTTCATCATTGAATTTTTTTGCAATTTATTAAACCAAAACTGCATACAAGAGAGATGACTATAAAGCTGCCCCAAGGGAGACATGGAGGTATATCTCCAGCTGTTTCTATTTCTCATGAATCTTTGTTTATGAAGAAATTCTGAAGATTTGTGCTGGAGCGGAAAAAAAAAATGAAAAAAAAAAAAGCACTTTGTTAGCATTTTTCATTTTGTTTGAAAATGGATTTAAAACTCAGCTGCATTCCAATTTATAAAGCTGCAGTGATTAAGTTTGCCTGCCTAAAAATACTATAGGTCTAGCTATATAGAAAACATATATATATATATATATATATATATATATGCATTGATTGAAAATACAAAAATATTTCCCCCCTGAAGGTATGAATATCTCTTGTGACCATATTTAGTGTTGCCCTACTAACTTCTCTGTTATAAATAGTTTCCCCATAACATGCAACCTTGGTCATTCGGTGGTGGTGGAAAAGCGAGCGCCCTTTGAGACTGTCATGTAAGGAATGTTTATACACCCTGTGTTCTCTCCTATTACAAAATAATAAGTATCTCCATAGGGTGTGTTTGCTAGACGTGACCTTGAGGCAAAAAAATATGGACTAGTGGTTGAAGTAATGTCAAACAACTTTAGGACGGCGTGTAAATTCCAGGCGACGTGAAATCGAGGTGGTTAACATAAAGTGTTGAATGATACAATAAAAATACATTTACAGCCATTGTATATTATATTCATGGGCCACTATAGAAAGAGGCTTCACTGTATTGGTTTCCTGGGACTCTTAACCCACAAGAACAAATGAATGTGAATATATAAAATTTTGATTTTAAGAGTAAGTAATGATAATGGGATATCGAGTTTAAAGTTCTTGCACTTTTTATTTTGTAAGTTTCTTTTTATGTGGTGTAATGTCCATTGTTTTATCCCAAATCCAAGGCCAGTCCATTACTTGTACAATGCCACGTATTTCTGCATGTTACATAGCTATTCATAAGGCTAGAGATGTACATCAATAATGAGTTAAATGTCCAAGTAAACTTTCTTCAATGGACCACAACTTCACAATGGCAAAGGCTTCACTGAAATTGTAATATCAGCCATGGTAATGTCTTATTTCTACTACAGTGCACGTGCTGTTCCAAGGAGTCCAAGCCTTCTTCTGTCACAACTTATGGTAGGGAGGGATGTCTGTTCTGTAGGTTGCCATTTCATGATGTTAATAGCGAACATTGGACATCGCATAAAAGAAAGTATTGTATCACACAGAAAAAAAGGGGGGCACATATCCAGGTGGTTTTGGTCTGTCTCATCCATTCCAAAACTAAATGTGCCCCACCAGCCTTGATTGATAGATCCCTCCCTATACCCAGAGAGGAAGAGATCTACAGTATCACACAAGTCTGGCAGGATATGGAGAAGCTGCTCAAGACCACCCTGATGACTCTTGATTTTCCTTTAAAATCAACTTTTTTCAGACATATAAAAAATAAAGGTTCGTAACTGTTCAGCTTCTCAGTGCTCTACTTCCTTCCCCTGGCTGTTTAAAAAATAAATGCCCTCTGAGACAGGGGTTGGGTGCATGTCAGGGGCATTGTGTGTCGGTGGAACCACATACAATGTCTAATGCTCAGCTAGAGAACACCACTTGTCGGTTTGGCTTCCATATTGTCCAGTTTGTACCTGAAAACGTGTGTTAAATGGTTTACGAGACACAATTTTTTCAAAAACCTGACAAACCTGTGTTTTTTGTCTAAAACCCACCAAGTGAGCATGCCGTGGGTGTGTTATGGGTGTGTCCTTTAAAACCTGCCACAATCAAAAGATTTACTAAGGCTAGGTTCACACTGCGTTTTCAGCATCCGTTTAACGGATCCGTTTTTTTTAACGTCCAGAAAAATAGGGTCAGCAACGTTTTTTGGTCCGTTTTGGTCCGCCAAAAAAAAACGGATCCGTTTTTTTTTATAATGGAAGTCAATGGAAAAACGGATGCACACAAATGAATCCGTTTTTTGCAATCCGTTTTTCATGCGTTTTTTGCAAAAAACGGATGCGTTAAACGGATGCTGAAAACGCAGTGTGAACCTAGCCTAAGCAAACTGTATTTTTTTTTACATGTTTTCTATGCTAAAAACCAGCCACTTCTAGAGTGGCGGTATGGTTGGTCCTGTCCTGTGAAAAACCTTCCAGATTTATTAAGGGCGTGCGCCACATTAATGAATATAACGTGAAAAAACAGACACAAACGACATTATAACGGCTTCTAACTGACACATTGTTAGTAATTGAGGCCCAATACCTTGCTGTTATCTGGCAACAAACATCCAGCTGCACTACTTTTCATTAGAAAAAAACCAATGGATTTGATCAACTTTTATCTGATGCATACAGCTAGCTATAGACCTAACAACAAGCGGAACATTTGTCTATGAATTTCTTTTTTTCTAAGGCCATGTTCAGACCTCGTAAGAGACCGGCTATTCTGTGACCCGTCCAGGTCATGAATGGCCGGTCTCAGAAAAGATCATCCCGGCCCGTACTGCAGTATCGGCCAGATGATCTTTAGAGCCGCAGAGTTCTGATGCGGGCCCATCTCATCCCATACTATGTGTATACACTCCGCCCAGGATTCCATAGATGGCAATGTAACATATATTTGCAATCGGCAATAACGACCGTAGTTTTATGAAAATATATACGTAGTGTGAACATAACCTAATAGAGCACGTGTTCTTTAGCTTTTCCATTAAAGATTGTCAATTGTTTTTGAATGTACTGCAGTTACCCTAGTACTATACGGTTCTTCACTTTTCTGGAAATGAGATTCAGAAAGCTGAATAGATATTTATAGAGATGTGTGATTACTCATTTTATATTACAAATAGCAAATGTGATGACTCACACATGAGCCAATCAGGTCATATGTTTAAGCAATTTTTTTTTTTGCGCACTGTCTGACTTTTCCAACTTGCTCACTTTAAATCATGTAAGCCAAGAGTTTGTAAAGTAAGTTTTTGGTTTGACTGCTTAAACCTGATGGACTATGTAATAGACTAGTTCACAATTTATACTTTATGAGCATGGTTTTATTCAGATAGTTCTATGCATAATGTATGGGATAGTTTTCTTTGTCACTACTACCATGGAAAACTAAGATAGGGAGTAGGGAAATATCCAACCAGTGACCGGTTTACAGAATAAACAACAACTTCTTTTAGAAGCTAAAGCCAGGAGAACTCCTTTAAAAAGTTTCTCTAGTTTCTCATGAGCATACACTACATTGCCCTTGCCTCATTGAGGACATGCTTTGGGCTCATTCCAGTAATTTCTCTGGCATTGGCTGCCCCCTTGAACATCTTAAGCAACCACATTCTGGCAAGGCTCCTATATAGACTATTTTCTTAAGATTATAGAGGAAATAAAGTCAAGACAGTGGGTTAGACGTTGAAGTGAAACCCTCATAATGTTTTGGAATTTAAAAAAAAAATGCTGGCCTTGATTCACCATTCAGACATGTCATTAAATGGCCTTTATTAGAAGCTAGAATAAAGTCACCATGCAAGTCTTATCCGGCTCTGCTCAATCTCTGTTTTGGGTATTTCAATTGCCAGAAATAACTGAGCTTAAGCACGTTGCTGTGCTTGACTGTAACAAAAAGCAAACAAGAGGCTGACAAGAACCAAGATGTTCCAGACACTTACTGAATGCTGAGACCCCTTTGTCTTGCTACTTGACATACAGTAAGTATTGGCTGAAAACTGGCACTTTCTGTTTTCTTGCTCTCTTTTTTTTTTTTTTTTCCCCCCAAAAGAGTCTAAACACAGGAAGTCCCATGTTTCCCTGGTCATCTAAGCGCTCACAGAGAGAAGGCAGTCATGTGATTGATGGACACATTTAGCCTTGACTCTCTGTACAGGTCTGACTTCATGTGTTTAGTCTCTTTTTTTCAACAGGCACAAGACAAAAAATCTGCCTTCAGGAGACTGGACCTGCACTTCTGGTAAGTTTAGCTTTGTTTTACAGCATGACAAAAATATTAAAAAAATAATTAATGTATACTGCAGACTTGCTTTATTTTACATCTACTGTTGATTTACATTTAGAAAGTTGTAAAAAAAAAACAAAAACTTTTGGCTTGTCACAGGTACATGCCAAATATTTAATCAGTTAGGTTCTACTGGTCAGGAGGGCTGGGCAGGGTACGAGGCATGGGCAGGATGTTTGAGTTGTTATGGGGGGAGGGAACAGGATGTTCTGAGTGTGCACCGCAAAGACTACTGGGAAATGTAATACAATAGTGGTGCACAAGAAAAGGAAAAGCAAAAGATATGGAGCAGCATAAAACTGCATCAGTGGTGCGGGATTACTGTAATACCCCATGAAGAGTGTCGGGGAGAACCTAGGTAAGCACCTTGCATTGTTTGGAGGTTTCATTTTAACAAGGCTTTCCTTTCAGTCTATGGTGACACTTGAATGAGATGATTGACAACGCACTCTCATAAAAAAAAAAAATCTTTTGGCTTGTCACAGGTACATGGCAAATCTTCCAGCTCCTCCAAATGGTTCGGCAACTTTCTCCAAACCTGAAAGCTTGGCATTTGACTCTCGGCATTGAGTTTGGAGAATGTTGCCAAACCCGAACAGTTTGGCAGTTCCTTTCAACATTACTCACGAGTATTCAAAATTGTGTATACCCACCAACAGGGCCTTTCTGACGCAAAAATCAAAATGGCCCCCCTATACTGTCACTATTAAGAAGCCTCAGTCAAGAATCTGCCCACCCTTCTCTCCCCACACTTTTGCTGAGGCCTCCTAATAGTGACAGTACACTAAATGGTGCAATGTATAATTGTACAATTGATCATGCCATAAACTGGTATGCAGTGTGCCCAAGCACATTTTTGGTAGATAAGAGTATGCCATAGGCCATCACTACAGATTATTCACATGTAATTTACAGTTGATGCTTAGCCAAAAAAGCCAAAATCAGCTGACCATGTGTATGACCATACGTGTGTTAACTTTTCTAGTGTTCATGTAAATAGCCAAATAAAAATAAAAACAGAAACAAACAATAGAACAATGTTTCAGGGTTCTTTTATGGGTCCAGCTTACAGGGTAGCTACCTATAGGTACTAAAGAGACTGTTTTCTAGAGGATGGCTAATTTGCATACTCTTGTCCATGAAGCATTGCCTACAGGTTTCTATACATCAGTTGGGTCTCTTCAGTGAGAACCAAAATACCCCCGAGCAATCGGCATCCATAAAGACAAATCAATACAGTGACTTGCAGGACAATTTAATGTTATATTGCTCTTATGATGGTCTGGTTAAAATTCATTTAGTATTCAGTAAACTGAAATGTAAACAAGTAGCCACGTGAGAGGCCTCGTAAAATGAAGAATAATGTTTATGATACCACAATGGAAACACAGTGGCAATGTACTAAAGAATCACTGAAGAGAGGAGTCATAAAAATGTCAGGGATATGCTTTACAACTACTCCAGGAATTATTCTGAGCTTCTGCTTTTATCTACGACACCTTCACGTTCTCTGGGCTTCCAATATGCCATGGGTAAAATTGGTAACAAAAGAAGAATAACATGATAACAGCTCCATAGGCAATACACATTATATTACTTTCTTTGTTAATATGTAACCAAATACCCGTGTTATGCTCTGCATGTAGGGGCAATAAATTCCCTTTAATCTGACAAAGTGGAAAATTTCAAATAAAAATAACAATATAAAAATCCTCTGTAAAACTTAATAGAAAGTCTCCAGTGGACCAACCTACCAAATGCTACTAAAACACAGTTGATACTACAATTGGTTATTTATACATTGCTCAGTCTTCGGCTTCCACTCTTGAGAATCTTGGATGTCATGATGTTTTTTACTAGAAATATGGAAAGTCCACCTTAAAAGAGTGGTCTGGGACTTTTCAACAAACTAACATTGCATTTTAT